>NC_084616.1:28574668-28739668 GCF_033978795.1 Nerophis ophidion | reverse complement strand
TTGCTGGGTGAGGTTTGGTTTTGGAATTGGATTGCATTGTTATGGAATTGCTGTGTATTGTTTTGTTGGGTTGATAAAAAAAAAAAAAAAAATTAGATTTTTTAAAAATGAGAATCACAATTCAAATTCGAAACGATTTTTTCCCACACCCCCAATAATTCCACACAGATGTCGCTGTCTCCTTTACTTAAAAGCCATTTTTAGATTACAACCATTTTGCAAAGTAGTAGTAGTAGCGACTTCCTTGTTTATTTATAGAATCTGGTCAACTTCCTTTGTTTTCACTTTATCGAACTGTGCATGCAAGTGAACTCGAGGCCACTTTGGGGCCACATTGGGGCTTGAGCATGTTTACACTGGAGTCCAATAAAGATTACATTTTACTTGCAGTGTAAACAGTGAGCTAGAAAAAAAAATCACATTTCGAAAAAATCGGATTTGGGCCACTTTGGTCCAAGATGCTTGTTTCCCTGCAGCATGCTTTACCGGAGGGGGGGTTCTTGCCTTTATGTGGGATCTGAGCCGAGGATGTCATTGTAGCTTGTGCAGCCCTTTGAGACACTTTTGATTTAGGGCTATATAAATAAACTTTGATTGTTTCATTGTTGAATCCTGAGTAGCCGTTAGGCCACCCCAGGTTACCCCCCACTTAGAGGAGGACCGATTTGAAGCATACGAACATCGTAGGAGAGTGGCCAGTGCGCAGATAGAGTATCTTGGTGGTAGTGTGTGTGTCAGATGGGGCACGTCTGGGGTCATACCACAGGATCGCTTCAGATTTTGCGCAAATTATCGGCAACACATAAACTGCTAAAGCTACATTGAAAATGTAGACTTCTGGTGCGGTCTGTGAGGAACCTGGTTAGAGAATAAAAATATTTTTTTATAAATGCCAATAGAGTAAAAAAAATAACCGCACATCATATTAAAATTAATCCAAGTCATTGAAATAGAATAATATTATTATCAATTTGATAACCAATAAAATAGTTGTCCGGTAGCATAATGGTCTATGCTCTTGCCTTTTATGCTGCATGTATTGGGTTTGAATCTCGGCAGTAGCAAGTGTTATTTAATGTGAACAATTGTCTTACAAGAAGATTCGCTCCATACTTGGTGGTGGTAATATACTATAGTAGCTACAGCTGCCACTGGGGTACACTGACTGATATGTGGGTGATACCCCTTTAAAAAAGTCTGGACATGCCACTGAGTGTTACTGTTCAAACTGTGAGTATTGTTACAGTGGCCAAAAATATTAATTGTACTATTTTAAATACAACTTCTGCTTTGTTTTTTCAAATAAATACTTAGGCCTACTACGCTACTGTATTTTTAATGTTGGTCATTACAGTGGTACTTGGAGAGCCAAGTTTTTCTCTGAGGTGGTACTGGGTGAAAAAAGTTTAAGAACCACTGCTATAGACCTGCCCTTGTGGTTAGAGTGTCTGTCCTGAGATCAGTAGGTCGTGAGTTCAAATCCCGGCCGAGTCATACAAAAGAGTATAAAAAAAGGGACTCATTGAGTGCTTGCATCAAGGTTTGGAATTGGGGTTTAAATTCCCAAGCGCGGCCACTGCTGCTGCTCACTGCTCTCCTCATCTACCAGGGGGTGAAACAAGGGAATGGGTCAAATGCAAAGTTTAATTTCACCACACCTAGTGTGTGTGTGACTATGGGTGGTACTTTAGCTGTAATTATAAGATTATCCAGTTAGTATTCAACTTTTGTAACAGGATTATGGTACTTTGATGTTCCGCTCATTTATTTTGCAGAGGTTATGTACAATTTCAAAGCAATAACCACAATGTCACCTTTACCAATTAACTAGTGACAAACAATATTGTAAACTCACAGAAATAAATAGTGTTAATGTAGGTTGTATCCAGAGGTGGGTAGAGTAGCCAGAAATTGTACTCAAGTGAGAGTACTGTAACTTTAGAGATTTATTACTCAAGTAAAAGTAAGAAGTAGTCACCCAAATATTTACTTGAGTAAAAGTAAAAAGTATGTTGGGAAAAAACTACTCAAGTACCGAGTAACTGATGAGTAACCTGTTTGTTTAATGATTACGGCAACAAATAATGGACAAAAACATAAAAATAGCAATGAGCAAATTCACAGCCAGGAATATCTCTTAAGCAACTAAAACAATATCATATATTAAATAATAATACATTAAAATAAAATAAAAATTAAGGCAAATTGAGCCACAATAACTTAACAGCACCATAGGCTCAGTAGGCATTGATTGATTGATTGATTGACTGAAACGTGTATAAGTAGATTGCACACTACACTACATATTCCGTACAATTGACCACTAAATGGTAACACCCCAATAAGATTTTCAACGTTTATCAATTACTTAATAAATGACCAAGTCGAGGTGATCTACCTCATATATACATATACATACACACATATCATATATATGCATACCTTTATACATACAGTATATAATTTATATTTATTTATTTTGCCGTTTTTGTTCACATGTTAAAGGTGTTTTAATTAATATACATGCATGTTTAACATATAGATTCCTATCTTTAATGAAGACAAAAATATAAGTTGGTGTATTACCTGACAGTAGTGCTGATAACGTCCCGGTTTTCAAATGGAGGAGAAAAAAAGTTCCTCCCTCCTGTCTAATACATCATGAAAGTCGTTGGTTTTGGCATCTTATTTGTCCAGCTTCCATATTCGTTTTTATACACTTTACAAGAAATACCTTGGCGGCAAACTCCGTAGCTTGCAAGCTTGTTTGCGCTGGCTTTCGGAGACTCTTATTTTGTTAGTGCAGGCGCGATGGAACGGCACTTTTATTGTGAAGACAAGAACTGTGCGATCAGTTTTTGGCTTAGGGTTGGAAGTACGGTTGAAATAAAAAGTGTCTTTTTTCGTTTACACTTTTGATTGATTCATTGATTGATTGAAACTTTTATTAGAAGATTGCACAGTACAGTACATATTCCGTACAGTTGACCACTAAATGGTAACACCCCAATAAGTTTTTCAACATGTCGGGTTCTACGTGTGACGGTCACGTGACCACCTGGCTCTGTTTGATTGGTCCAACGTCACCAGTGACTGCATGTGATTGGTGAAACGCATGCATGCGTAGTTCCTACTTTGAATGCGTGTCTGACAAAATCAAAACAAACAAAGCGTGCATTAACAGATCGATAAAAAAAAAGTAGCGAGTAGCGACCTGATTGCAGATAAATGGAGCGGAGTAAAAGTAGCGTTTCTTCTCTATAAATATACTCAAGTAAAAGTAAAAGAATGTTGCATAAAAACTACTCTTAGAAGTACAATTTATCCCAAAAGTTACTCAAGTAGATGTAACGGAGTAAATGTAGCGCGTTACTACCCATCTCTGGTTGTATCTAATTTACTCTTTGGTTAGAACAGGTGTCACAACAACGACCTCATCAAAGTAATTAAAGTCTTCCAGAAGCTTTTGAGCGCCTACGAAATGTAAACAAAGCAAACAGTGCAAATCTATGCAGATGTGATTCGCACAAGAGCAAAACCCGGTTGTGCATATTTGGGTATAAATCTGCATGCATGTATGTAAATGTTGCTGCGAGGAGTGCATGTGTGAATCTGCGTTAAGCCCTGGCTTGAGTTCTGAGCAGTGTGTGTGTGTGTGTGAGTCATCTGGCTACACGAGCAGGCATTTCGAAAGCTGAGGGAAGCTGCAAAGCCAGACAGGCTGAGCCAAGGCTTTTTCAGGCTGGAGGGCATCACAGACACACACAAACTTATACTCACTCATGTACGTTTTATTGCCACATTTTGTTTCCTTTTTTCACCCCTTATTCATCGCCGCCCACTCTTTTGTCGTGTCCGCTCCTTGGCTCTGCTGCTAGACAAGGATACCTGCTTCCTCCTCGGTGCATTTACACACACAATGCAATGTCTGTGATAACACGGCGCCACTTCATTACGACTGCTTGTTTGGTCTGTCTGTCGCAGAGCCTGTGGGTGTGTGATGTATAATTGCTTCAGAGAGACTCGGGAAAAGGGAAAGAGGTGAGAAAAAGGTATATATGTGAAGGTTCATGTGTGCTTCTGATCAATAGCGGCTAAACATTTTGAACCTCCATCAGTGTCAAACGGTGATAAGTGTGTGTTCCCAACTGAATGGCACACAGTCGCCTTAGTGTCGTGATGCACTGACTATCCAACTGCATGCAAAATGCTTGCAAACAATGGGCCCCATTCAGCAATAAGTTCCTAACGTTTCCTCTTATCTTTCTTCCTAAGTGATTTCCTAAGAGGAGTCCATTCAAATTCATGACGTGTTCTTAAACGCCCAAATTGTTCCCACCTGCTGTTCTTAAGTTGCTAAATGCCAAATGGTTAGCACGTGCCTGTCCATCATAATTTGCATATAAAGATGCCCTTATTTCCCCAAATATTCAAATGTGAACCCCCAGTAATTTGCATAGGTAAACGCCCTCCAAGGCATATAAGGGCACAAATCCGGCGAAAAAGCCGAACATCAGACACACGGAGAAAACACAAACAGAATACAGAAGATAAATTTGAATTATCCCGCGGGGGATATACATAATGTCAAAACGTAAGTTTAAGAAAGGTGGGGACTGCTGAGGTAGCCCCG
Source organism: Nerophis ophidion (assembly GCF_033978795.1). NCBI lineage: Eukaryota > Metazoa > Chordata > Actinopteri > Syngnathiformes > Syngnathidae > Nerophis > Nerophis ophidion. Next base: position 28,735,035 of record NC_084616.1, on the reverse strand, counting down.
AAGCGGTCAAATAAATACTTGTCACTTTGGGCAAAACATGGTCGTGAAATATGCGCTCCCTCTCCAGGGCGCGATCTGCGGCATCTTGCAGTAACAGCAAGTGTGTGCGTGCGTGCGTGCGTGCGTGCGTGTGTGTGTGTGTGTTCTGGCAATGCTTACTTAATGGGGACAACGCTCTGTTTACACAGTCACCTTTAGGGGACCTATGACGGTATCCTTTTTTTTTTTTTTTTTCTTTGTCATGAAAAAGGGACGTTTTTGTCATGAAAAGGGGAAGTTTTTGTGGTTGGTGCACTAATTGTAACTGTATATTGTGTTTTTTATGTTGATTTAATGAAAAAAAAATATATATATATATATAAACTTTTTTTTTTTTAAATAAAAATTAATAAAAAATTCTTCTGCGGCCCGGTACGGGCCCAGTGGTTGGGGACTACTGCTCTAAAGGAAAACCTTTTTAAATGATTGTCAGATTCATTTTGAAGCTGCCTAAGTGATTTTTAGGCTTTGGCCCATATTTAATTTCAACTTTTTTAAATGGTCCTCAGTAGTCACGTACAAATTTGTGTGAATTATGAAAAATTATAAAATTTGGTCCCCGTGAACCATATTAACTCTTTTTTTCCCCAGGGTCCCCAGTAAGAATGATCTATCTATCTATCTATCTATCTATCTATCTTAGACAATAGAAGTTAGGGAACTTGTCACACTTAAGAACAAATAGGCCACCCTAAGAGTGCTCTGGAGCACTCACTGATTTTGTTCTTACCTACGAACAAATTCCAGCTAAGAAAACATTGGTGAATACAAAAATCGCCTTAAAAACTTCGTAAGTGGTCCTAAGAACAAAATGTATTCTTAAGAACGGTTGCTGAGTGGGGCCCAATGTCAACCTTTAATCATTGTTGTTGCGAAGGTGTTTCTTGAGGGTATTATTGATAGACGTCACAGTCCATGGCTGGTGATGCTTTTTGCCAGCCAAAATAGGTTTGAAAAAAAGCAACAGCGGATATTAGAGCCCTGCATGATGAGGCTTTCATTAATCGAACTCAGAGGAGCAAAAGAGAAAGGAAGAGCGAGAGATAGTTGGAGAAAAATTGGTGGTCTCCCATGAGTTGTGCAGTCTGTTCCATTCCTTTAATTAGTCCCGTTGGAATGCACTCCCCACTCCGCACGCCTCATCAACCTCCTCCTTTATATCTCCGCTCTCTATTTGAGCGTGCGTGTGCACACGTGGGCGCGTGTGTTTGTATGCGCACTCGCAAATGCCGGACAGACATCTCGCGGGCACATGTGCAATGGTTGAGTTCCCACAGGTCCTTGAGAAAATCTAGCGGAAAAATATTCATATTCAAGGTGTAAGTATTCTCCAGGATATTTACCATGGGATCTAAATTCCCACAACATCACTCATAGCAGTAATTAAAAGTAGAAGGGAGTTTTTTTGCTACTTGATATTCTGAATAACAACAACAATGTCAACCCAAAAGACAATGAATTCGGTATTTTTAAGGTCAGAATATTTACGCCTTTGCTGCAATTGTACACTTCATTGCAGAAAATAAAATAGTGGTGCATGGCGCAGTGGAGGAGTGGCCGTGCGCAACCTGAGGGTCCCTGGTTTAATCCCCATTCTAGTACCAACCTCGTCACGTCCATTGTGTTCTGAGCAAGACACTTCACCCTTGCTCCTGATGGGTGCTGGTTAGCGCCTTGCATGGCAGCTCCCTCCATCAGTGTGTGAATGTGTGTGTGAAAGGGTAAATGTGGAAGTAGTGTCAAAGCGCTTTGAGTTAGGTAGAAAAGCGATATACAAGTACAACCCATTTATCAGTTATTATTTATTTGGTTTTGACATGCCCGAATCACCTCCATTGGTGGTCCATATTAACAGTGAAGCAGCCAGGACATCTCTTGTATTACCGTATTTTCCGGACTCACCGGATTAAAAGGCGCACTGCCAATAAATGGTCTATTTTTTATTATTTTTTATTATAAAGCGTACCAGATTTTAGGGCGCATTAAAGTAATCATATTTTTTTATTTTTTTTCTGAATTGAAAACACTTCTGTGGGGTCTACATAACATGAAATGGTGGTTCTTTGGTCAAAATGTTGCATAGATTATTTTTTACAGACCATCTTCAAGCCACTTTCTGACAGTCGCTTCCGGATGCACCATTTTGTGGACGGTCTTATTAACGTGGCGCACGTCTTTTCCCCGTCATGTTTGTTGTAGCAGAGTAGCGTGCAAGGACAAGAGTGGAAGAAGTGTCAAAAGATGGAGCTAACTGACATTCAGACTTTAATTAAATTCAATAATGGAGCAGAAACTCCTCATCAACACCAGAAATGTGCCCTGTGAAAAACTGTCAGACCAGAACTCTATAATAACTAACGTTGCTTCGTTGAATAAAGTAAACACACTACACCGGTATGTTTTAGCGCTTTCATGGCAAGTATACTGACAGATATTTGTAACACCTTTGCACTACTTTATAATAGAAATGGCAACAGCGGAGGATGAATGTCCCACAACAAAAAAATAGAGAATAAGAAGAATCTTCTCTACTACAGTGTCACCACAGTCTACAAAGGAGGACACGCGCAATTTTTCAGGATTGATTCAGATCTCAAATACAGGTATACAGCTAGCAGAACGTATGAAAAGTTATTTTTTGCATAATATTGCGAAACAAAACGCCAGATAATATGTCTCACCTTATACACAGCGCATAATAACATAGCTTTGTCTTCATAGCTTACCAAAGTAATACTAAATCATTTTGATAGATTTTTGAGTGCCGTGTGTAATTTTCCATATTCTCAATGGAATATATAAAATGTTGGTGTTGTTTACTTAAGTCATATTGCCATCATAGTGTAGTCTACACATATCTCTTATGTTTGACTGCCATCTACTGGTCACACTTATCATTAAATCATGTACCAAATAAAATTGCTTCGAGGTCAGTAAGCAAAACCAAAATAATTCCGTACATTAGGCGCACCGGGTTATAAAACGTACTGTCGAGTTTTGAGAAAAAAAAAAGATTTTAAGTATTGCATCATTATGTCTCGTTTGTAAGTACTGTATATTTGAGGTCATTTTATTTGCAGTTTCTGTTTCCTTCAACTTGAACACACATTTTTAACCTTTGGCCATTCTAAGCCAGTAATTTCCAGGAGTTATCACACCTACTAAAAGCCTCCGTTTTAGTAATGCTTACCAATGTTGTAAAAATGTGTAGAATACATATTACATTTCAACAATTCTGTCAACGAAAACTTGTGTCAGCTGGCGACACATAGTAATTTTGATAGTAGTCTAATATAGCTAATATAGACACTTACATCATGTGTTGCCTTCATTATAACACTTATATAAAGCTTTCCATTTTTTGCTGCACCAGACAGATTTTTTTTTGTTTGTATTCTTGGTCCAATATGGGTCCTTCAACATTTTTGGTTGCCACCTCCTGGACTAAGAGAATATATAACAATATCATTGATCATATGTTGTACTTACCTCAATAGGTTATAACTATGTTCTTACTTTTACTCTAGTAAATCATACATCTGAATAAACCCCTCTGTGTATTCTGTCTTGACACATCAATCATTAAAAAACAGCCTTTATACTCTAAAGTGTCACAGATTTTGTGCGTTTCATGTGGATTTTGCACAAACAACCGCACAATTCTCCATCCATCCATCCATCCATCCATCATCTTCCGCTTATCCGAGGTCGGGTCGCGGGGGCAGCAGCCTAAGCAGGGAAGCCCAGACTTCCCTATCTCCAGCCACTTCGTCTAGCTCTTCCCGGGGGATCCCGAGGCGTTCCCAGGCCAGCCGGGAGACATAGTCTTCCCAACGTGTCCTGGGTCTTCCCCGTGGCCTCCTACCAGCTGGACGTGCCCTAAACACATCCCTAGGGAGGCGTTCGGGTGGCATCCTGACCAGATGCCCGAACCACTTCATCTGGCTCCTCTCGATGTGGAAGAGCAGCGGCTTTACGTTGAGCTCCTCCCGGATGGCAGAGCTTCTCACCCTATCTCTAAGGGAGAGCCCCGCCACCCGGCGGAGGAAACTCATTTTCGGCCGCTTGTACCCGTGATCTTATCCTTTCGGTCATGACCCAAAGCTCATGACCATAGGTGAGGATGGGAACGTAGATCGACCGGTAAATTGAGAGCTTTGCCTTCCGGCTCAGCTCCTTCTTCAACACAACGGATCGATACAACGTCCGCATTACTGAAGACGCCGCACCGATCCGCCTGTCGATCTCACGATCCACTCTTCCCCCACTCGTGAACAAGACTCCTAGGTATTTGAACTCCTCCACTTGGGGCAGGGTCTCCTCCCCAACCCGGAGATGGCACTCCACCCTTTTCCGGGCGAGAACCATGGACTCGGACTTGGAGGTGCTGATTCTCATTCCGGTCGCTTCACACTCGGCTGCGAACCAATCCAGTGAGAGCTGAAGATCCCGGCCAGATGAAGCCATCAGGACTACATCATCTGCAAAAAGCAGAGACCTAATCCCGTGGCCACCAAACCGGAACCCCTCAACGCCTTGGCTGCGCCTAGAAATTCTGTCCATAAAAGTTATGAACAGAATCGGTGACAAAGGACAGCCTTGGCGGAGTCCAACCCTCACTGGAAACGTGTCCGACTTACTGCCAGCAATGCGGACCAAGCTCTGACACTGATCATACAGGGAGCGGACTGCCACAATAAGACATTCCGATACCCCATACTCTCTGAGCACTCCCCACAGGACTTCCCGAGGGACACGGTCGAATGCCTTCTCCAAGTCCACAAAGCACATGTAGACTGGTTGGCCAAACTCCCATGCACCCTCAAGAACCCTGCCGAGAGTATAGAGCTGGTCCACAGTTCCACGACCAGGACGAAAACCACACTGTTCCTCCTGAATCCGAGGTTCGACTATCCGGCGAAGCCTCCTCTCCAGTACACCTGAATAAACCTTACCGGGAAGGCTGAGGAGTGTGATCCCACGATAGTTGGAACACACCCTCCGGTCCCCCTCCTTAAAGAGAGGGACCACCACCCCGGTCTGCCAATCCAAAGGTACCGCCCCCGATGTCCACGCGATGCTGCAGAGTCTTGTCAACCAAGACAGCCCCACAGCATCCAGAGCCTTAAGGAACTCCGGGCGGATCTCATCCACCCCCGGGGCCTTGCCGCCGAGGAGCTTTTTAACTACCTCAGCGACCTCAGCCCCAGAAATAGGAGAGTCCACTACAGATTCCCCAGGCACCGCTTCCTCAAAGAGAGACGTGTTGGTGGGATTGAGGAGGTCTTCGAAGTATTCCCTCCACCGATCCACAACATCCGCAGTCGAAGTCAGCAGAACACCATCCGCACCATACACGGTGTTGATAGTGCACTGCTTTCCCTTCCTGAGGCGCCGTATGGTGGTCCAGAATCGCTTCGAAGCCGTCCGGAAGTCGTTTTCCATGGCTTCCCCGAACTCTTCCCATGTCCGAGTTTTTGCCTCCGCGACCGCTAAAGCTGCACACCGCTTGGCCCGTCGGTACCCGTCCACTGCCTCCGGAGTCCTATGAGCCAAAAGAACCCGATAGGACTCCTTCTTCAGCTTGACGGCATCCCTCACTGCTGGTGTCCACCAACGGGTTCTGGGATTACCGCCACGACAGGCACCAACAACCTTGCGGCCACAGCTCCAATCAGCCGCCTCGACAATAGAGGTTCGGAACATGGTCCACTCGGACTCAATGTCCCGCACCTCCCTCGTGACATGTTCAAAGTTCTCCCGGAGGTGTGAATTGAAACTCTCTCTGACAGGAGACTCTGCCAGACGTTCCCAGCAGACCCTCACAATGCGCTTGGGCCTGCCAGGTCTGTCCGGCATCCCCCCCCACCATCGCAGCCAACTCACCACCAGGTGGTGATCGGTAGAAAGCTCCGCCCCTCTCTTCACCCGAGTGTCCAAAACATAAGGCCGCAAATCCGATGACACAACTACAAAGTCGATCATGGAACTACGGCCTAGAGTGTCCTGGTGCCAAGTGCACATATGGACACCCTTATGTTTGAACATGATGTTTGTTATGGACAATCCGTGACGAGCACAAAAGTCCAACAACAAAACACCACTCGGGTTTAGATCCGGGCGACCATTCTTCCCAATCACGCCTCTCCAGGTTTCACTGTCGTTGCCAATATGAGCGTTGAAGTCTCCCAGTAGGACAAGGGAATCACCCGGGGGAGCACTTTCCAGTACTCCCTCGAGTGTACCCAAAAAGGGTGGGTATTCTGAACTGCTGTTTGGTGCGCAAGCACAAACAACAGTCAGGACCCGTCCCCCCACCCGAAGACGAAGGGAAGCTACACTCTCGTCCACTGGGTTGAACTCAAACGTGCAGGCTTTGAGCCGGGGGGCAACGAGAATTGCCACCCCAGCCCGTCGCCTCTCACTGCCGGCAACGCCAGAGTGGAAGAGGGTCCAGTCCCTCTCGAGAGAACTGGTTCCAGAGCCCTTGCTGTGCGTCGAGGTGAGTCCGACTATATCCAGCCGGAACTTCTCTACCTTGCGCACTAGCTCAGGCTCCTTCCCCCCCAGTGAGGTGACGTTCCACGTCCCAAGAGCTAGCTTCTGTAGCCGAGGATCGGACCGCCAAGTGCCCTGCCTTCGGCTGCCGCCCAGCTCACAATGCACCCGACTTCTATGGCCCCTCCTATGAGTGGTGAGCCCATTGGAGGGATGACCCACGTTGCCTCTTCGGGCTGTGCCCGGCCGGGCCCCATGGGGACAGGCCCGACCACCAGGCGCTCGCCATCGTGCCCCAACTCCGGGCCTGGCTCCAGAGCGGGGCCCCGGTGACCCACGTCCGGGCGAGGGGAAATCTGGGTTCATTTTGTTGTAATTCCATAGAAGTCTTTGAGCTGCTCTTTGTCTGATCACTCACCTAGGACCTGTTTGTCTTGGGAGACCCTACCAGGGGGCATGAAAGCCCCCAGACAACATAGCTCCTATGATCATTGGGACACGCAAACTCCTCTACCACGGTAAGGTAGCAGCTCAGAGAGGAGCCGCACAATTCTTAAGTATGATATTAAACATGGATGTGTAGACTTATCAAAATAATAAAAGTGAAAATTAAGTCACCACTGATCATAGGTAAAGATTACCTATAGGTAAAGATGTTACTAAGATTGTAAATGCCTTAATATTACCAATATAGTGCCTAACATTATAGCTAAGACTGTCATCAAAACAACAATTATTATGCAAAACCCAAAACTAGTATATATGTAAAACGTAAATAAAAACAGAATACATTGGTTTGCAAATTTTTTTCAACTTAGATTGCAAAGACAAGACAATTAATGATCGAACTGAGAAACTTTTTTTTTTTTTTTTTGCAAATAATCATTAACTTAGAATTTAATGGCAGCAGAGAATTTAAGGGGATACCTTTAGTCAAAAGTGATTTATGACCCCTCATAAATCAATGATTTATGACCCCTCAAGGTCAAAGGTCAATGATTTATGAGGGGTCAAGTTCAAAGGTTAATGATTTATGAGGGGTCAAGGTTAAAGGTCAAAGTCAAAGGTCAAAGTCAAAGGTCAGGTTCAAATGTCAAGGTCAAGTGGGTGTGGCTTACCCGGAAGAGGGTGGAGTTAAGACCTGCGGTGGGAGTGGTTAAACCAGGAAGAGGGTGGAGTTTTAAACAGAAAGAGGGCAGAGTTAAGACCTGCGGTGGGAGTGGTTAAACCAGGAAGAGGGTGGAGTTAAGACCTGACAGGGAACAAAGGAGGGTTCAGTTTTTTTAAGAAAGCAATGTCATCTGAGCAGCATGTGACCATATATTTGATAGTTTAAATGTTTACGATCGTTTGAAACAACTTCCAGATTTCGATGTATTGATGGCTGGGAATGTTACGTGTGGAGATGTGGACACGCACGCACTTCACACACACACACACACACACACACACGTAGAGGAGGGGTACAAAAGGGCGGTGTAAGGCTTAGTCATTATTTGGAGCTTTATACGTTAGCGTAAAGACTTTGTTCGATTCGGTCATGATTAGTGAAACGCCTGTGTCGATTTATAAAAATAATAAAACTTACATTGACGCTCCGCAAAAAAGTCGAGTGTTTCTAAATCGTATTCAGATGCCGCCGACCGAGTCTTTGCGTGAGAAATGGGACTTGGAAGCGTACGGGATGGAGGGATCTTTTGGATTTGTATTCAGATACGAAATGAGGGATATCTGCTTATTTCAGCTAAAAGAAAGAAGAGACGGAAGCCCTTTCTCGATATTTTCATCGTTATCTACCGTGGATTGGGAAGTTTTTGGTGGACACGCACACACACGCACACTCACGCACACACACGCACACACGCACACACACACACACACACACACACACAGACACACACACACACACACGCAGAGGAGGGGTACAAAAGGGCGGTGTAAGGCTTAGTCATGATTTGGAGCTTTATACGTTAGCGTAAAGACTTTGTTCGATTCGGTCATGATTAGTGAAACGCCTGTGTCGATTTATAAAAATAATAAAACTTACATTGACGCTCCGCAAAAAAGTCGAGTGTTTCTAAATCGTATTCAGATGCCGCCGACCGAGTCTTTGCGTGAGAAATGGGACTTGGAAGGGTTAGGGATGGAGGGATCTTTTGGATTTGTATTCAGATACGAAATGGGTGATATCTGCTTATTTCAGCTAAAAGAAAGAAGAGACGGAAGCCCTTTCTCGATATTTTCATCGTTATCTACCGTGGATTGGGAAGTTTTTGGTGGACACGCACACACACACACACACACGCACACACACGCACACACGCACACACACACACACACACACGCACACACGCACACACGCACACACGCACACACGCACACACGCACACACACACACACACACACACACACACACACACACACACATTCGTACGCACACATCGTTAAGATCAGAAGAGGGGACAAAGGAGGGTTCAGTTTTTTAAGAAAGCAATGTCATCTGAGCAGCATGTGACCATATATTTGATAGTTTAAATGTTTACGATCGTTTGAAACAACTTCCATACCTCACGAAAACATATTTAAACAGATGGAAAAAACTATCGCAGAACACAGTGTCACGTAGCAACTGGTCTTTACGGTCGTTTGAATCAACAGGTCAGTTTGGGGTACAAAGGAGGGTTCAGTTTTTACTGACCACCCATCTGACAGTTTAAATGTTTACGATCGTCTGAAACAACAGGACACGCACGCACGCACACACGCACGCACGCACGCACGCACACACACACACACACACATTCACACACACACGCACACACACACACACACACACACACACACACACACACCATTACCTCTGCTTTACCATGTTATTAGACATTGGTTTAACTCCATTTAAGCATTTAAACGTTAAAAGCATTGCACTTGTACGACGTTGTAATACTTTTTTTTTTACAGCCGATGACGACGAAGTGAAAGACGATGAACTTTGCTTAAACGATCTTACAAAGTTGGAAGATGATTATCGAGGTGTGTTTAAACCTTCAAATTATTTAATATTATGTGTATTCATTATTTAGTTTCATAGAGGATTTGCCGTAAGATCCTAACGCGATCGTTTTAACACAATCGCAGTCTGGTGAGTCAAATGATTCTCATTTTACAAGAAAAAAAACATGCGGTATACAATACATATATACATATATTTACTTACAGATTTTCCGTTTACATCTCCGGCTCGCTCGTCTCCCTTAAAGCTGGCGGGTCCGTCAACGGCCGTTCCAGGCAGAGGAGAAGGCTTGATTGCGCCAAAGACTCCAGACATCGAATCCTTGCTCCGAGGGGAAATCATCGAAAACGACGGTGAATGTCCGACAGGCACCCGCTGTAAGTTTTTCTCGTTTTCTGTAAGCTTTTTAAGATTCTCAGGAGCTTTAAAGAGCTCCTCTCACTCTAATGTCTTTCGCTCAAATGAATTTCGCGCCTAAGGGGAATGGGCGGGGACTGATTCCGGAGGTGGGCGGTTGTTTCCGCCAAGCAACCTTCTGGTTGAAATGGAGTGTGGATCAAGATGGATCCCTACTCTATATTCTTTTATTTAACCCAATGTTTTTTAAATACGTGTATAATGCTTTATATCCTATGTGTTGTGAATTCCATCCTACAATATCTTCCAAGGAACCCAAAGAAATGTTACCACACCTCCCGCTTTATTTATTCTGTAGATTGCCTGAACTATTTCATAAACTAAATCTTGTCTTGTTTCTGATGCTATGTTTTTTATGCTCATCAATGCACTGTTGGACTGCGAGCACACAACTACTTTCCTTGCTTTGTTTTCCTCTATCCAGTTAACTGCCATATAAATTGCTACCAATTCCCCCGTAAAAACAGATAGTTTATCACTGATTATTTTATTTAATACTATGTTTCCTTGTGGGATAACTGCTACAGCTCTTACCTTTATTTTTTTTATATAGTTTTTGATGCATCCGTATATATCATATCTCAATCCATTTTTCTATCCGGTAACTATTTAAATTTCTATTCTTTAGTAATTGCATGTTTTCTTTTGGGTTATCAAACATCCACGGTGGTATTGCAGGCATTGGTACTGTAGGACTAACTTTAATATTGTCAATTTTAACTTTATTACATATGTCTCCTATAATCCACCCAAAACTATTCTTTTTTGTTTTCTCTTTTTCTTGGCAGATTGGTAGCACTGGACAAGTCGGATATCCTTGCTTGGATCCTTTTAAAGTTGCCCGATAAACTGCTGAGAGTTGATCTCTCCTCTTGTCCAAAGGTTTTTCGTTCATTTTTACTTGTAATACTGGCACTAGGGTTGATGTAGTAGCTCCACAACATAACCTTAAAGCCTGTGACTGGATCCGGTCTATTTTCCCAAGTCATGTTTTTGAAGCAGATTGGTAAATAATGCATCCGTAATCAATAACAGATGGAATTAAAGTTATAAATATATACATGTATTGTTTTCAACGTTAACCTATCAGCCCCCCAATCATTACCCCTCAAAGACCTCATTATATTTAACACCTTTTTACTTTTTCCCCTATTTTTTTATTTTCCGGAAGGAACACTCCTGAAGGAATAAATAAAGTACTATCTAATCTAATCTAATCAAATCTATTTTGCTGATGTGGGTTGACTAGTTCATATTTTTATCAAACCATATTCCTAAATATTTAAATACTTGTACCTCTTCTATATTTTCACCTTAGAGTTTTTATTTGGAGCTTGTTTGGTACTTTTGTCTTTGTAAAATGTATGACTTTTGTCTTTCCAACAGAGAATCTTAAACCTCAAGCCGTTCCCCAGTTTTGAACATTATTTACCACTTTGTTAGTTTTTTGATTATTTCTTTTGACTCTAAATAATATACTAGTCTTTCATTAATCTTTTTTTTTTTCCATTACTTTTCCCCAAATTTATAATTTCCTGCCTCTTCCGGGTCTTACCCTGACTTGCATATTGGAATTGTTACCGCTAATTTTCCCCTCTGCCGGTCATTCTCCTTCTTCATATATCCTGTCATATCATTTCAAGACCACTTCTTTGACGATGCCACCTAAGTTTTTGATCATTTGATAACCCGCTAGGTCTTTCCCCGGTGACGTATTTTTAACCTTTTTCAAAATTCGAACCATTTCATTCAAAGAAAATGTCATATCCATAGTGTTGGTAAAGCTATTAACGTTGTCTTCCATCATTTCCCCAATATTTTAACTCATTGTTTTTTCTCTCTTTTGTTTTTCCACATTTCTCAAATTATCATTACTGTGCACTTTAACAAATGTTTTTGCTAAAGGTTCTGCTGTTTCTTTACCCGTGACTACATCTTCTTTGATAAATGTGGCACATCATCCTCTTTACCCTTCATTCCTATCTTTACGAATCGTTATATATCCTTTTATTATAAAGTTTAATTTTGGCTTCAGCCCTGTTTCTTGAATACAAATTATACGTGGTTTAGTTTTCATATTTTTAATATATCCCTTTAATTCATGTTCGGTTGCTATCAAACTTCTGGCATTCCACCGGACAATTAACAGGGTGTTGGAATGTGGTAACATGACTCCGTCACGTCTACTCTCCGTAGTACAGCTTGCACCCGGTACCAAGATAGTTCTTTCAACAACTTTGATGCTGCTTTGACAATTATTTTGATCTTCTCAGTCTTATTTTTACCTTCATTTTGTATCAAAGCTGAGTTGTGCTCTCTGGTTTATTTTGCAAATGAACCGACAGAACATGATCATGTACAAGACTCGCCTACCCACAATGCACTGCAGCCCAACGCTCCTGGTCGGATGTTTTTTTCGGGGTTCATGGAGAGATGCGGTAAAGAGTGGTAGCCAAGACACACGGTCACACACGGTCACACACGGTCACACTCGGCAATTATTTTGACCTGGGGAGCAGATATAGAGGAAAAAATGTGTCTGGGGGGCCGGGATATCTGATTTTCAGGTACAAAAAACTTCACAATGACACAAAATAAACACAACAGTTAAACCTCACACTAAAAACAAGACATTGACTTGTACGTTCAAAAGACAGAATAGAACAAGTCAAGACATGCAATGCCATCTACAAAATGTTATGTAAATGTTAGTCATTACACACGCGGCTATGGTTTTGATGTATTTGTTACAGACATGTTTACGTCAAGTAACATCACATGGTTCCATTTGCACCTTTCAACAAATCTGAAAAGGAATATTAAGAAGTAAAACTTATATTTAATCCTACCTCTTCTCCGAGCACACGGTGACTGTACATACGGGTCGAAAAATGTTGACCTAATTCAGCATTTCTCAAAGTGTGGGGAATAGAGACATGACAGGTGGGGCGCGAGGAAAGGGAGGAAATTTTTTATTTTTGATTTTTTTTTACTATGCTTTCATTTTCTATACACACTGTAAATCACTTTGTGATTCTGTCTGTGAAATCCGCCGTATAAATAAATGTAAATTACTTATTTTTCCTGTAGGCTTTAAATTTCTCGGCAGGAGCGAAAGTTTGACAGACATAGCAACAGTAACTTTTGCAGGCAGGGCTAAGAGGAACAAACTTTCGCGCGGATGGGTAGCAGGCTAATGTGCGAACCACAATTACACAAAATGGATACATTTGCAACTCGCACCTCAAAGGTCTGCGGAGAAACAAAAATATGACGGGTCTAATCAACCAAAAAGTCAACCTAAAAGAAAATATGGCGAAGGGTATCTTGCTCTTGGATTCACGGCAGCGGAGGTGGGGGCAGAGGAGAGACCCCTGTGTGTTCTTTGTCTAAAACGGCTAGCAGCAGACAGCATGAGACCCAACAAAGTAAAGAGACAACTCGAGACCACACATGATGTCCAATAAATTGTTTTGTTGGGGCGATTGGGGTAGGTGGGCCTTGAGTCTAAAGTGGGGATGACAGAAAAAAAAAAAGTTTGAGAAGCCCTGACCTAATTGTACGGATCTCACTTTAAACGGCAAACCGATCATTTAAATGTTTTCACTTTGAATATGAAACGAGGAGTAAAATGTACAATATTATCAATTATTTCACAAGGACATGTTTTAAGGATATTGTACAGTATAATTAAATCTAAAATGAATGTGATCACTTTCAGGATCATTTTATTTTTAGCCAGTAAACAACTGTTATGTACTTTTGAATCGGGTTTTCCCCTTTAAATAACAAAAATTATAGAATTTTACAATATTCATTATTATTAAATATTAAATGTGCCAACTAGTTTTACGGCATACATCATTCCCCCTTTACCCATTTGTTAAAAAGACGAAAGTTGATGCGAACGCCTACGTGCTGTCAGAAAACTAAAAGAAGAAGAATGCCTTTGTGCAATTACTGCTATCCTGGCACAAGTTATAAAACAAACAATGTTACCAAATTTTTTTTCTGAGGAGACAAAACGAAAAAGAAAGAAAAATAATAAATCAATCAATAAAATGCATCAGTCAAATAGTACAGGCAACTTCGTTAACATGGAGCCACAGACAATTTCATTCAAAAAGTCCCAATTGCTAACATAAAGATACAACAACAAATAAAGGCAAAGAAGGCCTAGTAGGTAATTACAACAACAGACAAAGTATTAAAAATGTCGGTCCAATAACTGCACAGGGATGGGCAGAGCCAAAACATGTGTAGCAAGTAAGCTGGAGACTGTTGACACTGAAATAAGGCTATATGTGGCACAGATACAAGATTTATAAACTCTACTTAAAGCCCCACTTAAGAACTTTCAGTTTTGGTTTATATTGGCCGCACCAGTGAACCAAAGCGATGGCGTTTTCCCAAAAGGAAAACCACATTTACCATGAGGACTAGCGCATATAGCGTCCAACTGACACGATAAAGCCACAATGATTCTGTATTACTGAACTTTCCACAGTAGGAACCTACATCCGTTTTCTACCACTTATTCCCTTTTGGGGACGTGGGGGTCGCTGGCGCCTATCTCAGCTACAATCGGGTGGAAGGAGGTGTACACCCTGGACAAGTCGCCCCCTCATTGCAGGGTCAACATAGATAGACGGACAACATTCACACCAACCTACATATTTTACTCAAACCTTATATTTGCAGTTTGAAGTCACTGCATTGTTTTTTCCTTGTACAGTTCTTTTGAGTTTGTTGCGTGGTTGGTCAGTGTGGAACTGCAAAGTATCGCGCTGGTGGGTATTTATTGCTACCACACAAATTTCCAGTAGCTAAAATTAGTATTATTATTCTGATTTGAGCATTGAAAGTCACTTACTAGTTTAGCAGGAACAGATCCAAAGCAGCATTGGTCTAAAATCTCTTGTCTTTTGACCTCACGCAAGCTAGTGAAAGTCGTGCCATTGTTGATCCTTGATTGTCCCTCCCTTTTTCTTTTTTTTTGAAAACCCGATTCAAAAGTACATAACAGTTGTTTACTGGCTAAAAATAAAATGATCCTGAAAGTGATCACATTCAGTTTAGATTTAATTATACTGTACAATATCCTTAAAACATGTCCTTGTGAAATAATTGATAATATTGTACATTGTACATTTTACTCCTCGTTTCATATTCAAAGTGAAAACATTTAAATGATCGGTTTGCCGTTTAAAGTGAGATCCGTACAATTAGGTCAGGGCTTCTCAAACTTTTTTTTTTTCTGTCATCCCCACTTTAGACTCAAGGCCCACCTACCCCCATCGCCCCAACAAAACAATTTATTGGACATCATGTGTGGTCTCGAGTTGTCTCTTTACTTTGTTGGGTCTCATGCTGTCTGCTGCTAGCCGTTTTAGACAAAGAACACACAGGGGTCTCTCCTCTGCCCCCACCTCCGCTGCCGTGAATCCAAGAGCAAGATACCCTTCGCCATATTTTCTTTTAGGTTGACTTTTTGGTTGATTAGACCCGTCATATTTTTGTTTCTCCGCAGACCTTTGAGGTGCGAGTTGCAAATGTATCCATTTTGTGTAATTGTGGTTCGCACATTAGCCTGCTACCCATCCGCGCAAAAGTTTGTTCCTCTTAGCCCTGCCTGCAAAAGTTACTGTTGCTATGTCTGTCAAACTTTCGCTCCTGCCGAGAAATTTAAAGCCTACAGGAAAAATAAGTAATTTACATTTATTTATACGGCGGATTTCACAGACAGAATCACAAAGTGATTTACAGTGTGTATAGAAAATGAAAGCATAGTAAAAAAAATAAAAAATAAAAAATGTCCTCCCTTTCCTCGCGCCCCACCTGTCATGTCTCTATTCCCCACACTTTGAGAAATGCTGAATTAGGTCAACATTTTTCGACCCGTATGTACAGTCACCGTGTGCTCGGAGAAGAGGTAGGATTAAATATAAGTTTTACTTCTTAATATTCCTTTTCAGATTTGTTGAAAGGTGCAAATGGAACCATGTGATGTTACTTGACGTAAACATGTCTGTAACAAATACATCAAAACCATAGCCGCGTGTGTAATGACTAACATTTACATAACATTTTGTAGATGGCATTGCATGTCTTGACTTGTTCTATTCTGTCTTTTGAACGTACAAGTCAATGTCTTGTTTTTAGTGTGAGGTTTAACTGTTGTGTTTATTTTGTGTCATTGTGAAGTTTTTTGTACCTGAAAATCAGATATCCCGGCCCCCCAGACACATTTTTTCCTCTATATCTGCTCCCCAGGTCAAAATAATTGCCGAGTGTGACCGTGTGTGACCGTGTGTGACCGTGTGTGACCGTGTGTCTTGGCTACCACTCTTTACCGCATCTCTCCATGAACCCCGAAAAAAACATCCGACCAGGAGCGTTGGGCTGCAGTGCATTGTGGGTAGGCGAGTCTTGTACATGATCATGTTCTGTCGGTTCATTTGCAAAATAAACCAGAGAGCACAACTCAGCTTTGATACAAAATGAAAGTAAAAATAAGACTGAGAAGATCAAAATAATTGTCAAAGCAGCATCAAAGTTGTTGAAAGAACTATCTTGGTACCGGGTGCAAGCTGTACTACGGAGAGTAGACGTGACAGAGTCATGTTACCACATTCCAACACCCTGTTAATTGTCCGGTGGAATGCCAGAAGTTTGATAGCAACCGAACATGAATTAAAGGGATATATTAAAAATATGAAAACTAAACCACGTATAATTTGTATTCAAGAAACAGGGCTGAAGCCAAAATTAAACTTTATAATAAAAGGATATATAACGATTCGTAAAGATAGGAATGAAGGGTAAAGAGGATGATGTGCCACATTTATCAAAGAAGATGTAGTCACGGGTAAAGAAACAGCAGAACCTTTAGCAAAAACATTTGTTAAAGTGCACAGTAATGATAATTTGAGAAATGTGGAAAAACAAAAGAGAGAAAAAACAATGAGTTAAAATATTGGGGAAATGATGGAAGACAACGTTAATAGCTTTACCAACACTATGGATATGACATTTTCTTTGAATGAAATGGTTCGAATTTTGAAAAAGGTTAAAAATACGTCACCGGGGAAAGACCTAGCGGGTTATCAAATGATCAAAAACTTAGGTGGCATCGTCAAAGAAGTGGTCTTGAAATGATATGACAGGATATATGAAGAAGGAGAATGACCGGCAGAGGGGAAAATTAGCGGTAACAATTCCAATATGCAAGTCAGGGTAAGACCCGGAAGAGGCAGGAAATTATAAATTTGGGGAAAAGTAATGGAAAAAAAAAAAGATTAATGAAAGACTAGTATATTATTTAGAGTCAAAAGAAATAATCAAAAAACTAACAAAGTGGTAAATAATGTTCAAGACTGGGGAACGGCTTGAGGTTTAAGATTCTCTGTTGGAAAGACAAAAGTCATACATTTTACAAAGACAAAAGTACCAAACAAGCTCCAAATAAAAACTCTAAGGTGAAAATATAGAAGAGGTACAAGTATTTAAATATTTAGGAATATGGTTTGATAAAAATATGAACTAGTCAACCCACATCAGCAAAATAGATTTGATTAGATTAGATTAGATAGTACTCTATTTATTCCTTCAGGAGTGTTCCTTCCGGAAAATAAAAAAATAGGGGAAAAAGTAAAAAGGTGTTAAATATAATGAGGTCTTTGAGGGGTAATGATTGGGGGGCTGATAGGTTAACGTTGAAAACAATACATGTATATATTTATAACTTTAATTCCATCTGTTATTGATTACGGATGCATTATTTACCAATCTGCTTCAAAAACATGACTTGGGAAAATAGACCGGATCCAGTCACAGGCTTTAAGGTTATGTTGTGGAGCTACTACATCAACCCTAGTGCCAGTATTACAAGTAAAAATGAACGAAAAACCTTTGGACAAGAGGAGAGATCAACTCTCAGCAGTTTATCGGGCAACTTTAAAAGGATCCAAGCAAGGATATCCGACTTGTCCAGTGCTACCAATCTGCCAAGAAAAAGAGAAAACAAAAAAGAATAGTTTTGGGTGGATTATAGGAGACATATGTAATAAAGTTAAAATTGACAATATTAAAGTTAGTCCTACAGTACCAATGCCTGCAATACCACCGTGGATGTTTGATAACCCAAAAGAAAACATGCAATTACTAAAGAATAGAAATTTAAATAGTTACCGGATAGAAAAATGGATTGAGATATGATATATACGGATGCATCAAAAACTATATAAAAAAAATAAAGGTAAGAGCTGTAGCAGTTATCCCACAAGGAAACATAGTATTAAATAAAATAATCAGTGATAAACTATCTGTTTTTACGGGGGAATTGGTAGCAATTTATATGGCAGTTAACTGGATAGAGGAAAACAAAGCAAGGAAAGTAGTTGTGTGCTCGCAGTCCAACAGTGCATTGATGAGCATAAAAAACATAGCATCAGAAACAAGACAAGATTTAGTTTATGAAATAGTTCAGGCAATCTATAGAATAAATAAAGCGGGAGGTGTGGTAACATTTCTGGGTTCCTTGGAAGATATTGTAGGATGGAATTCACAACACATAGGATATAAAGCATTATACACGTATTTAAAAAACATTGGGTTAAATAAAAGAATATAGAGTAGGGATCCATCTTGATCCACACTCCATTTCAACCAGAAGGTTGCTTGGCGGAAACAACCGCCCACCTCCGGAATCAGTCCCCGCCCATTCCCCTTAGGCGCGAAATTCATTTGAGTGAAAGACATTAGAGTGAGAGGAGCTCTTTAAAGCTCCTGAGAATCTTAAAAAGCTTACAGAAAACGAGAAAAACTTACAGCGGGTGCCTGTCGGACATTCACCGTCGTTTTCGATGATTTCCCCTCGGAGCAAGGATTCGATGTCTGGAGTCTTTGGCGCAATCAAGCCTTCTCCTCTGCCTGGAACGGCCGTTGACGGACCCGCCAGCTTTAAGGGAGACGAGCGAGCCGGAGATGTAAACGGAAAATCTGTAAGTAAATATATGTATATATGTATTGTATACCGCATGTTTTTTTTCTTGTAAAATGAGAATCATTTGACTCACCAGACTGCGATTGTGTTAAAACGATCGCGTTAGGATCTTACGGCAAATCCTCTATGAAACTAAATAGTGAATACACATAATATTAAATAATTTGAAGGTTTAAACACACCTCGATAATCATCTTCCAACTTTGTAAGATCGTTTAAGCAAAGTTCATCGTCTTTCACTTCGTCGTCATCGGCTGTAAAAAAAAAAGTATTACAACGTCGTACAAGTGCAATGCTTTTAACGTTTAAATGCTTAAATGGAGTTAAACCAATGTCTAATAACATGGTAAAGCAGAGGTAATGGTGTGTGTGTGTGTGTGTGTGTGTGTGTGTGTGCGTGTGTGTGTGTATGTGTGTGTGTGTGTGTGTGTGCGTGCGTGCGTGCGTGCGTGTGTGCGTGCGTGCGTGTCCTGTTGTTTCAGACGATCGTAAACATTTAAACTGTCAGATGGGTGGTCAGTAAAAACTGAACCCTCCTTTGTACCCCAAACTGACCTGTTGATTCAAACGACCGTAAAGACCAGTTGCTACGTGACACTGTGTTCTGCGATAGTTTTTTCCATCTGTTTAAATATGTTTTCGTGAGGTATGTAAGTTGTTTCAAACGATCGTAAACATTTAAACTGTCACATGCTGCTCAGATGACATTGCTTTCTTAAAAAACTGAACCCTCCTTTGTCCCCTCTTCTGGTCTTAACGATGTGTGCGTACGAATGTGTGTGTGTGTGTGTGTGTGTGTGTGTTTGTGTGTGTGTGTGTGTGTGCGTGTGTGCGTGTGTGCGTGTGTGTGTGTGTGTGTGTGCGTGTGTGTGCGTGTGTGTGTGTGTGTGTGCGTGTGTGTGCGTGTCCACCAAAAACTTCCCAATCCACGGTAGATAACGATGAAAATATCGAGAAAGGGCTTCCGTCTCTTCTTTCTTTTAGCTGAAATAAGCAGATATCCCCCATTTCGTATCTGAATACAAATCCAAAAGATCCCTCCATCCCGTACGCTTCCAAGTCCCATTTCTCACGCAAAGACTCGGTCGGCGGCATCTGAATACGATTTAGAAACACTCGACTTTTTTGCGGAGCGTCAATGTAAGTTTTATTATTTTTATAAATCGACACAGGCGTTTCACTAATCATGACCGAATCGAACAAAGTCTTTACGCTAACGTATAAAGCTCCAAATAATGACTAAGCCTTACACCGCCCTTTTGTACTCCTCCTCTGCGTGTGTGTGTGTGTGTGTGTGTGTGTGTGTGTGTGTGTGTGTGTGTGTGTGAAGTGCGTGCGTGTCCACATCTCCACACGTAACAAAAACTTCCCAATCCACGGTAGATAACGATGAAAATATCGAGAAAGGGCTTCCGTCTCTTCTTTCTTTTAGCTGAAATAAGCAGATATCCCCCATTTCGTATCTGAATACAAATCCAAAAGATCCCTCCATCCCGTATGCTTCCAAGTCCCATTTCTCACGCAAAGACTCGGTCGGCGGCATCTGAATACGATTTAGAAACACTCGACTTTTTTGCGGAGCGTCAATGTAAGTTTTATTATTTTTATAAATCGACACAGGCGTTTCACTAATCATGACCGAATCGAACAAAGTCTTTACGCTAACGTATAAAGCTCCAAATAATGACTAAGCCTTACACCGCCCTTTTGTACCCCTCCTCTGCGTGTGTGTGTGTGTGTGTGTGTGTGTGTGTGTGTGTGTGTGTGTGTGTGTGTGTGTGTGTGTGTGTGTGTGTGTGTGTGAAGTGCGTGCGTGTCCACATCTCCATTCGTAACATTCCCAGCCATCAATACATCGAAATCTGGAAGTTGTTTCAAACGATCGTAAACATTTAAACTATCAAATATATGGTCACATGCTGCTCAGATGACATTGCTTTCTTAAAAAAACTGAACCCTCCTTTGTTCCCTGTCAGGTCTTAACTCCACCCTCTTCCTGGTTTAACCACTCCCACCGCAGGTCTTAACTCTGCCCTCTTTCTGTTTAAAACTCCACCCTCTTCCTGGTTTAACCACTCCCACCGCAGGTCTTAACTCCACCCTCTTCCGGGTAAGCCACACCCACTTGACCTTGACATTTGAACCTGACCTTTGACTTTGACCTTTAACCTTGACCCCTCATAAATCATTAACCTTTGAACTTGACCCCTCATAAATCATTGACCTTTGACCTTGAGGGGTCATAAATCATTGATTTATGAGGGGTCATAAATCACTTTTGACTAAAGGTATCCCCTTAAATTCTCTGGCAGCAACACATTGCAAAAAAGTTGGCAGAGTTGCATTCATACCACTGTGTTACATGGCCTTGCCTTTTAACAACACTCAGTAAACATTTGGGAACTGAAGAGACCAATTATTTCCCATTCTTGCTTGATGTACAGCTTAAGTTGTTCTACACATTTTTTAATGGGAGACAGGTCTGGACTACAGGCAGGCCAGTCTAGTACCCGAACTCTATTAATATGAAGCCACGATGTTGTATCACGTGCACAATGTGGCTTGTTATTGTCTTGCTGAAATAAGCAGGGGTGTCTATGAAAAAGATGTTGCTTGGAAGGCAACATATGTTGCCACAAAACCTGTATGTACCTTTCAGCATTAAAGGTGCCTTCACAGATGTGTAAGTTACCCATGCCTTGGGCATTAATACACCCCATACTATCACAGATGCTGGCTTTTGAACGTTACGCCTACAAACAATTTGAGTGGTTCTTTTCCTCGTTGGTCCGGAGGACACAACAACCACAGTTTCCGAAAACAAATTGAAATGTGTACACGTCAGACCACAGAACACTTTTATATTTTGCATCAGTCCATCATAGATGAGCTCGGGCCCAACGAAGCCGACAGAATTTCTGGGTGTTGTTGATAAAAGGCTTCCCTTTGCATAGTAGTTTTAGCTTGCACTTACAGGTGTAGGATGTAGCTGTAGGTTTTCTGAAGTGTTCCTGAGCCCATGTGGTGATATCCCTTACACATTTATGTCGCTTTTTTGATGAAGTAGCACCTGAGGGATCACAGGTTTGTAATGTAATCGCTTACGTGCAGTGATTTTTTCCCATAGTCTCTGAACCTGTTGATGATATTACAGACTGTAGATGGTGACATCCCTAAATTCCGTGCAATAGCTCGTTGAGAAATGTTGTTCTTAAACTGTTCGGCAATTTCCTCACGCATTGGTTCACAAAGTGGTGACCCTCAACCCCGTCCTTGTTTGTGAATGACTGACCATTTCATAGAAGCTGCTTTTATACCCAATCATGGCACGCACCAGTTCCCAATTAGCCTGTTCACCTGTGGGATGTTCTAAATAAGTGTTTGATGAGCATTCCTCAACTTTATCAGTCTTTTTTGCCATTTGTGCCAGCTTTTTTAAACATATTGCAGGCATCAAATCCAAATTAGCTAATATTTGCATAAAATAACTATGCTTTCCAGATCAAACATTAATACAGTCTATTCAATTGAACATAGGTTGAAAAGGAGTTTCAAATCACTGTATTTTGTCTTTATTTACAATTTACACAACGTGCCAACTTCACTGGTTTTGGGTTTTGTAGATCTCTTTTTGCACAACAAGCGAGTGTGTGTGTGGTGTCCTTCAAATGTAAAAAAAGTGCATCACTGAATAGAAAATATTATATTAGGCAGTGATATTACTAAATATGAAAATAATTTAATCTGAGTTTTCTAAATTGAACCGACCAAAGTCAACTTTATACTCATACTTGTGCTTTCTAAAATCACAGGATACGAGGAAAATGGAAGCCATTCAAATAAAAGGTTATGAGTAAGCAAACAGGGTTCAAATATGTTTTTTTAAGGTACATGGTTGTATGAAAAAGGGTTGAAATACAAACCCCGTTTCTATAGGAGTTGGGAAATTGTGTTAGATGTAAATATAAACGGAATACAATGTTTGCAAAACCTTTTCAACCCATATTCAATTGAATGCACTACAGAGACAACATATTTGATGTTCAAACTCATAAACCTATTTTTTTTTGCAAATAATAATTATCTTAGAATTTCATGGCTGCAACACATGCCAAAGTAGTTGGGAAAGGGCATGTTCACCACTGTGTTACATCACCTTTTCTTTTAACGACACTCAATAAACGTTCGGGAACTGAGGAGATACATTTTTGAAGCTTTTCAGGTGGAATTCTTTCCCATTCTTGCTTTATGTATAGCTGAAGTTGTTCAACAGTCCTGGGACTCTGTTGTCGTATTTTAGGCTTCAAAATGTTTAGTGGGAGACAGGTCCGGACAACACGCAGGACAGTGTAGTACCCGGACTCTTTTACTATGAAGCCATGCTGTTTTAACACGTGGTGTGGCATTGTCTTGCTGAAATAAGCAGGGGCGTCCATGATAACGTTGCTTGAATGGCAATATATGTTGTTCTAAAACTTGTATGTACCTTTCAGCGTTAATGGCGCCTTAGCAGATGTGTAAGTTACCCATGCCTTCGGTACTAATACACCCCCATACCATCACAGATGCTGCCTTTTGAACTTTGCGCCTATAAAAATCCGGATGGTTCTTTTCCTCTTTGTTCCCGAGGACACAAATGTCCATAGTTTCCAAAAACAATTTGAAATGTGGACTCGTCAGACCACAGAACACTTTTCCACTTTGCATCAGAATATTTTAGATGATCTCGGGCCCAGAGAAGCCGGCGGTGTTTCTGGATGTTGTTGATAAATGGCTTTTGCTTTGCATAGTAGAGCTTTAACTTGCACTTACAGATGTAGTGACAAACTTTATTTAGTGACAGTGGTTTTCTGAAGTCTTCCTGAGTCCATGTGGTGATATCCTTTGGAGATTGATGTCGGTTTTTGATACAGTGCGGTCTGAGGGATCGAAGGTCACGGTCATTGAATGTTGGTTTCCGGCCATGCCGCTTACGTGGAGTGATTTCTCCAGATTTTTTGAACCTTTTGATGATATTATGGACCGTAGATGTTGAAATCCCTAAATTTTGTTACGTGTGCGCGGCATCGTGGATGCGCAGGGAGTGTCGCCTCTCGATGCGCAGGATCACAGCAGGCAGGAATGAAGGTATGAACAGCTTTTAATTTGAAGTTACAAAAGAGCAATGGTACAAAGAGCAAATCAAAGGCGTGTCTGAGCACAGAAAACTAAATGCTAATATAAACAGAAGACAGAGTTCGAAGTCCATAAAGCGCGAGCCAAGCACGCGGAGGCAAGCTACATTTAGCAGGCAGAAAAATAAACAGAGACTACTCACGTAACGGTTGCAGGTGCAAACAAATTGGCCAGAGCGAACTTAGGTAGCAGAAGGGCTTAAATACAGAAAACATAATTACAAACCGGTGTGTGAATGAGCCGTGCAGGAGGAGCAAATTAGGTAGTCATGGTGACGAATGTAAACAAGGAAGTGCGCTATGAAACGGGATCGAATGAGTCCAAAACATGATCAAACATAATAGGAAAATACAAAAAGGGGACAAAACATACTAGTTGTGTGATCCGGAAGCCGGATCACAACAAATTTCTTGCAATTGCACTTTGAGAAACATTGTTCTTAAACTGTTATACTATTTTCTCACGCAGTTGTGGACAAAGGGGTGCAAATTATTTTGGGAAGCTGTTTTTACACCCAATCATGGCACCCACCTGTTCCCAATTAGCCTGCACACCTGTGGGATGTTCCAAATAAGTGTTTGATGAGCATTCCTCAACTTTATCAGTATTTATTGCCACCTTTCCCAACTTCTTTGTCACGTTTTGCTGGCATCAAATTCTAAAGTTAATGATTATTTGCAAAAAAAAAAATGTTTATCAGTTTGAACATCAAATATGTTGTCCTTGTAGCATATTCAACTGAATATGGGTTGAAAATTATTTGCAAATCATTGTATTCCATTTATATTTACATCTAATACAATTTCCCAACTCATACGGAAACGGGGTTTGTAGACAAATTTTTTAGGTGTTAATCAGCTGATATTGTACATATTCTTCTTCGGGTTAATGCAACTCTTTTCTATACCACTTTCAGGGTTGAGTGCTGGAGTCTATCCCAGATGACATTGGACAAAAGGTAGACGACATCCTTGATTGGTTGCAGTAGCACAGGTAAAGAAAAAAACAAACATTTAACATTCATATATCTCATATTGTCTGCCGTAATGTATGCCACTCTTCAAACAAATAGTGGGTTATGACGAGAGAAATCATAGCTTAAAAACACTTTTTTTTCTTTTTTTTAAGAGGATTTATGATTAATTTTTTCTACATTTTAAAGACTTCCTTGTAGTTTAGATAATATATGTTGAAAAAGCTTTGGTGTAAATTCGATGTAAATTCACTTTTCTAACC
This sequence comes from Nerophis ophidion, assembly GCF_033978795.1. Lineage (NCBI taxonomy): Eukaryota > Metazoa > Chordata > Actinopteri > Syngnathiformes > Syngnathidae > Nerophis > Nerophis ophidion. The sequence continues at coordinate 28,709,653 of NC_084616.1, read as the reverse complement.
CTCTTTCTGCGTCTTTCTGTAAGATGTTAGTTTGTAGAGGCGTTCCCAGATTGCAAATGAAACCACGCCCCATCCTCTGCAATAGTATCATTATTTATCATTTGAAAATGTACTCTGTTTAAATATATACCCTGAAGATTTCACCGCTATTATTTTTTTCCAGACAGTCGAAAATAAACTTCAAAAACATAAAGGCTCAAAAGGTCACAACATTAGGAACACCTGCACACTTTCTCACTCGTTCAGACTGCATTAAAAAAGCAGTAACACTTTAGTATGGGGAACGTATTCTATGTAACAAAGACTTATTTTAGAGTTATTTGGACACTAGGGGAACATATAAGGGTTAGAGTTAGGGTTATTGTTACTAATAAGAAATAATTCTGAGGTTTATGAGGGAAGACTCTTAGTGAATGGCTTACTGGTTGTATAATAAGGCCATGCAGAATAAGGCATTAAAAAGTACTTAATAATGACTAATTAAGAGCCAATATGTTACTAATTTGCATGTTAATAGGCAACTAATTAATGGTGAATATGTTCCCCATACCTGAGTGTTACCAAAACAGCTTATTTTAAAAAGCATTTATGTGGGTTTTATTATAGGCATGCATAGACAAAATTAAATTATTACTTTTTCCTACATTTTTTGTGTCCCCTCAAACTCAGGTGGTCTCATAAGGAGCCACTCCACTTCGTGTTGATACTTTGACTTAACATCCACGGTCCAAATAAGTACGTCTGCGATGTCCCATCAAAGCCAGACTGCAAAACCCTGTGAGCAGAGTCATCCAAAATTGCATGCAAGCCCTACGTCCAAATGCATGAACCTTAAATATGATGATACCTTGACATTGTTTAACACGAGTACCCTGCTTTGTTACCGCATTTATACAGTAAGAGAAAAAAGAGGAAAATCATCACAGGTCCCCTTTATAGTTCCCAGTTTGGGAGCAAATAAAAGTGATAAAAACAAGACGTGTTAGCTTTGTACAGTAGCGATGGAGAACGGGACTCCAGACTGGAAATAACAATGTTGCACATTAGGCAATAAGGAACTTTCATTTCCTAAAAGGTAAAAATAACTATTCAGTCCTAAATTACTTGCTAGCAGTTTGCATTTAATTATGTTTGATTTAAATAATTATTCATGCTCAAAAGCTAAGTAATTTTATGTTTTGCATTGTGCTGTTAAAAATGAATTTAAAGGGGAAGTGCACTTTTTTGTTGGAATTTTTATCAACCCTTATGTTAGACAACAACACTTACTGTTATTTCTTTTTTTTAATGCATTCTAATTCTTAATGTACAGCAAGTACAAGGTGGGCAACAATGCAGTAGGGTTGTACGGTATACCGGTATTAGTATAGTAATTGAAATAAAGCGAATAATGCAATACCGGTACCAAAATATTGGTATCGGGACAACACTACAATGCAGCTAAAGGGAGTACTTCATTGTGCCCATAATGCCCTCTAAAAAGCATCCTTTTACATGTCGTGACCTGAACATTAACCCAGTTTTAGCAATATTGTTGTGATAACCGCTAAAGCAGAGAAACTAATTTTAGCGGCACCGTTAATTCTAAATTATTATGCATGTTACTTGTGTAGTAGAAAGTTATGTCCAATTTTGACTTTCAACTTAGACCCAGAGATGGTGAAAAATAAATGAAAAGAGGCTTGTTTCTTTTCTTTTCCTTCTTTCTTTTTTTAAATTTTTACCAGCAAAAGGATTATGATTCATTCTTAATCTAAACGGGAAGATATGATCATCCCATCAGACGGCATCCATGTGAGAGCAGACATTGTGCAGTAAGTGATTGTTTTACTTTGTATTTTTTTGTTCAGCACTTAGCAACTGCTTTCTGGATCTCCCTATCACCCAGCTTATGACACTTGTAGCTCAGCCTCCTCATATCCAGGCTCAAAAATAGAAGGTTCAAGATCATCATTTGTCCCAAAGTACTGTTTGTGGGCTCTCATGAAGTCTGTCTGTCATGATTAGCATTAGTTGTATGTTGTTGAAGGAAATAGCAAACGTTGTGGTGTGTGTGTGAAATTAATATGCTGCGGTATATATGCTTAAAATTACCAAAATAAGTAAATGTTGTTATGAAAATGCATGTTACTACATTTGTACATTATGTACATACTTACAGCATGTAAGTAAAATGTTGAAGGAGGTTTTTTTTTAGAGCGCCTTATAGGCGGAATAGACACAATGACGTAATTACCGTATTTTCCGCACTATAAGGCGCACCCAAAATCCTCCAATTTTCTGAAAAGCTGACAGTGCGGCTTACAATCTGGTGTGCCTTATATATGGACCAATATTGAGCCACAACAGGTCTCGCAACTACGGTAAGCAGCTGCCGACTTCAATTTCCCCCCCTATAAGAAGAAGTGCGCGGTGCATGCTGGGATATATGACTGCGCGAGGCGTGCCGTTTCATTTCCATTTGTGTGTTTATGTAAAGACCCAAAATGGCTCCTATTAAGAGACACGTTTACGACGCAGAGTTTAAACTCAAGACGATCAGTCACTCAGTAGATCACGGGAATAGAGCAGCAGACAGAGAAATTTAAAATTAACGAATCAATGGTGCAGAAGTGGAGGAAGCAACCAGATGACCTGCGCCAAGTAAAGAAGAATAAATGACAACTTTGACGAGACGTAGCCGGGCATGTTGGATGTCGTATTCGCCCAACTGTTTAATCCGGAGACTGAAGAAGAAGAATTCGAAGGATTCGTGGACTACAAAAAATCAGTGTTCAAAAACAAAAACAAAAATTACAAAAATTAGGGGGATTTTACTTGAACTAAGCAAAATTATCTGCCGATAGAACAAGAAAATTTGGCTTGTCAAGGCTTTTCAAAACAACAAAAATTAGCTATCCTCAATGAACCCAACAATACCTTAAAATAAGTATATTCTCACGAATAACAAGTGCACTTTTCTTGGTGGAAAAAATAAATTTTTGAAAAATATGTTGAAAAATATTCTTAAATTAAGTAAATGCTAGTGCCATTATCTGACATAATGACACGCATTTTTTTTTCATGCTTGAGGAAAGAAATTATTATTTAAAAAAAATAGTTTTATACTTCTGAGTGTTGATGACACAGCTTTGCATCAGTTGATATTCTAGTTTTAGGCATGTTTTACTCAATATGTCGTTAAATCTCAGCAACAAGCTGTAATATCTTACTGAAATCATTTCGGACCAAAACCCTTAAAAGAAGCAAAACACTAACATAATATCTGTTTAGTGAGAAGAATTATCTTATCAGACTTCAGAACATAAGCAAATATCACCCTTATTTGAGGTATTTAATCTTACTTTGATTTCAGTTTATGCAGTGTGGATGAGGAATAACTTAATAAAGTGAGCTTTCCGTGTTTATTTTGTGTGTTGTGTTTTATGACATTAACGTTTAAGCAACGTTGAGTTATTTATATATTGTTATTGCTTTGCACTATTTCGAGCGTTACTATATTGTGATTGAACGTTCGATTTACCGTAACAGTATCAGACTTGTTTTTTACATGTTTATTGAATCGAGGAAAAGTTCCCCTCCACTATGTGATATAAATGTTGCACTACATGTTATACCTTGGTGTTGTTATAAGATAAACGAAACACCACGTCACTGACTTCATTTCGGGGAAAATAACAAAAAAGCTGATTGTTCATTTTGAGAGTGAACGGAATTGTCAGAACACTGGTATGTAATCTATTAATACAGTCTTTGCACAGCTCCAAATAATGGATGAATAACGTAACCCCATCCTCTATGGTAGCGTCTATTCTATAAGCCTTATAATGCGGTGCGCCTTATATATGAACAGAGTTTTAAAATAGGCCATTCATTGAAAGTGCGCCTTATAGTGCGGAAAACACGGTACTCCCATTACCTCCAGTGTTAGCTGTTTTTTTGCTAGTTTTTTTATGAGTTAGAATGCATTAAAAAAAAAGAAACAACATGTGTGCTCTTTAATCACATAAAGATTGTGAATGATAGGCAAAAAAAAAAAAGTGTTGTCCTTGAACCAAGACTTTCAAACTAATGTAGTTTACATACTGAAGTATTAAAAGGCCTATGGTCGAACAACTACTCTCTATCACTGACTAATTTTCAGGCGATAAATACAATCTACTTGGGTGTGTTGTAAAAACTGCAGTATTATAGATGGAAGAACAAATGTGTATTTTCCTCTGATTTATTAGAGGAAACTCGTTGGTCGGCAAAGTCTGACTAAACTAATTGCAACCTCAAGAGATTTTAGCTGGGCGGGGGCCCGTAGGACCATGTGTGGGTTTGTGTGCATGGTTGTGTAGTTCATGTGTGTTTTGGTTAATGAAATCCAAAGTTTGGCCTTTGAAAGCCACTCCACATGGCCTGTAGAGAATGCCAGTGGCTCTAAATTAAGCTTCCAATTTAACATGGATTGAGGAAATTCAGCTGTGTGTGTGTGTGTGTGTGTGTGTGTGTGTGTGTGTGTGTGTGTGTGTGTGTGTGTGTGTGTGTGTGTGTGTGTATGTGTGTGTGTGTGTGTGTGCGTGTGTGTGTGTGTGTGTGTGTGTGTGTGTGTGTCGGTCATTAATTACCATGACTCCAGCAGAATGTACGTCCCAGACTTGACATTCCCATCTTTTAAATCAGCTGTTTGCCTCTTCCTGCCATACTTGCATGCCTTCCACACCTCCCTACAGCTTGATCCAACTCAAGAGTGTCATACTCCATCTATCTGCCTCTCTCTTTCCCTTTGTATTGCTTCTTCTCTGTCTGTCTCTGGCTGAGCTAACCTGGAGAACTTGTTTCACCGCGAGGTACAATCCCGATGTCACTACAAATCCATCGTCTATGAGGCTCCACAGCCATTCCTGAAACATCCTGAGGTCGAATAGACGTTCGCACATGCACACACACACACACACACACACACACGCACACACGCACGCGCACACACACACACACACACACACACACACACACACACACACACACACACACACAAGCTGCTGATAGTGCAGATCTAAGTGGTAAAATTAAATTACAATAGGACCTAAATTTTCAAACATTGTACGAAAACCGAAAACTTTGTTCAGTGAAGCAGAGTTCCCCATAAAAAAAACATGGGAAATTATATATATATATATATATATATATATATATATATATATATATATATATTCACCGGTATGTTTTAGTGCTTTCATGGTGAGTTTACTGACAGATATATGTAACAACTTTGCACTACTTTATAATAGAAATGGCAACAGCGGCGGATGAATGTCCCATAACAAGAAAATAGAGAAAAAGAAGAAGCTTATCGACTACGTTGTCAGCACGGACTCCAAAGGCGGACATGCGCAATTTCCATCCATCCATCCATTTTCTACCGCTTTTCCCTTTTGGGAGTAGCGGGGGGTGCTGGAGCCTATCTCAGCTGCATTCGGACGGAATGCGGGGTACACACTTGACAAGTCGCCACCTCATCACAGAGCCAACACGGATAGACAGTCCACATTCACACTCATATTCACACACGAGTGCCAATTTAGTGTGGCCCCTCAATCCCAGGTGCATGATTTTGATGGTGGGAGGAAGCCGGAGTACCCGGAGGGAACCCACGTAGTCACGGGGAGAACATGGAAATTCCACACAGACAGATCGCGAGCCCGAAATCAGGACGACTCTATCCATCCATTTCCTACCGCTTATTCCCTTTTGGGGTATACATATATATATATATATATATATATATATATATATATATATATATATATATATATATATATATATATATATATATATATATATATACTGTATATATATAATATATATATATATAGTCGTTGTCAAAAGTTTAATTGTAAAGAACATAATGTCATGGCTGTCTTGAGTTTCAAATAATTTCTACAACTCTTATTTTTAGTGATAGAGTTATTGGACATAGTTGTTGGTCACAAAAAAAAAAAATCATGAAGTTTGGTTCTTTTATGTATTTATTATGGGTCTACTGAAAATGTGACCAAATCTGCTGGGTAAAAAGTATATATCCAGCAATGTTAATTTCACGGCAATAAGGTGCTTTTGGTAGCCATCCACAAGCTTCTGGTAGAATTTTTGACCACTCCTCTAGACAAAATCGGTGCAGTTCAGCTAAATGTGTTGGTTTTCTGACATGAACTTGTTTCTTCAGCATAGTTCACACGTTTAAGTCAGGACTTTGGGAAGGCCATTCAAAAACCTTCATTGTAGAATGATTTAGCCATTCCTTTACCACTTTTGATGTGTGTTTGGGGTCATTGTCCTTTTGGTACACCCAACTGCGCCCAAGACCAAACCTCCAGGCTGATAATTTAAGGTTGTCCTGAAGAATTTGGAGGTAATCCTCGTTTTTCATTGTCCACTTAAAGCATTAGTTGCATTGGCAGCAGAACAGGCCCAGAGAATAATACTACCACCACCATGGTGTTCTGGGATTAAAGGCCTCAACCTTTCTCCTCCAAACATATTACTGGGTATTGTGGCCAAACTGCTAAATGTTTGTTTCATCTGACATCACATGGACAACGATAAGACCTTCTAGATGTGCCTTTTTTACGGCGAAGAACAGGGCATCCTATTTGGCCCCTTGCATGCTTATGCAGGCTTCTCCTATGACCCACTATGACACGCATACAATTTTATTTTTTAAATATATCAGAGCGGTGCCGACTTCTCAACTCCAAATGGATGCAGTGATTTGGTCAGCGACTACATTTGGCTGTATGTGAGTGACTATAGCTTTTTTTTATACATACTTTTTTACAAAATTTTACCACCAATTCCATCTGTTTATGTTGTGAACTTATGTTGCTGATCCGCCTCCGCTTGGGATGGTTTCCTGCTGGCTCCGCTGTGAACGGGACTCTCCCTGCTGTGTTGGATCCGCTTTGGACTGGACTCTCGCGACTGTGGTGGATCCATTATGGATTGAACTTTCACAGTATCATGTTAGACCCGCTCGACACCCATTGCTTTCCTCCTCTCCAAGGTTCTCATAGTCATCATTGTCAACGACGTCCCACTGGGTCATTATTGTCACCGATGTCCCACTGGGTGTGAGTTTTCCTTGCCCTTATGTGGGCCTACCGAGGATGTCGTAGTGGTCTGTGCAGCCCTTTGAGACACTAGTGATTTAGGGCTATATAAGTAAACATTGATTGATTGATTGATGTTAGCGGCTTAGCACAGATGCTAACAATAGCTCCTCTCTGCTGCTCACTCTCTGTGTTAAAAATTTAGCGACACCTCATTTTAAAAGTGCCTCTCCCCACAGCCCGTGTGGACTAAGCTACGGTAGCATAGTGGCCGGCTGACTGAAAAGTAGTTTTAAACCTAAAAGCCAGCGGATTTCACAGCAGTGGGTGAGTAAAAGCTCCATCTGTTCCATGCACAAGCGTTAGGCTATAAACCTAACGTTAATAAACATAATGAACACAAATTGATTTGACTAGTAACGGCTAATTAATTCATAGAAAAAAACAACACATTAGGTTAATACTTACAACAACAATAATATGAGTATGCTCAACACTGGTTATCAGTAAAACATTGAAGCAAACATACAGTAGGCACTTTGCACGTTTTTTTTTTAATTTCCGGTATATATCGTATTCTGGTATCCGCACTATATATAAATAAATAAATGGTAAATGGGTTATACTCGTATAGCGCTTTTCTACCTTCAAAGAACTCAAAGCGCTTTGACACTATTTCCACATTCACCCATTCACACACGCATTCATACACTGATGGTGGGAGCTGCCATGCAAGGCCCTAACCACGACCCATCAGGAGCAAGGGTGAAGTGTCTTGCTCAAGGACACAACGGACGTGACGAGGTTGGTAATAGGTGGGAATTAAACCAGAAACCCTCAAGTTATTGGCACAGCCACTCTCCGCACTGCGCCACACCGTCCCCACAATATCAGTTTTGGTCTACCTTTCTATCCATCCATTTTCTACCGCTTGTCTCTTTTGGGGTCGCGTGGGGTGCTGGAGCCTATCTCAGCTGCATTCGGGGGAAGGTGAGCTACACCCTGGACAAGTTGCAGGGCCAACACAGACAGACAGATGACATTCACACTCACATTCATATTTATATATATATATATATATATATATATATATATATATATATATATATATATATATATATATATATATATATATATATATATATCCATCCATTTCCTACCGCTATATGTATATATATATATATACATATATGTATATACATATATATATATGTATATATATATATATATATATATATATATATATATACTGTATGTAGTTGTGTCATCGGATTTGCGGCCTTATGTTTTGGACACTCGGGTGAAGAGAGGGGCGGAGCTTTCTACCGATCACCACCTGGTGGTGAGTTGGCTGCGATGGTGGGGGAGGATGCCGGACAGACCTGGCAGGCCCAAGCGCATTGTGAGGGTCTGCTGGGAACGTCTGGCAGAGTCTCCTGTCAGAGAGAGTTTCAATTCACACCTCCGGGAGAACTTTGAACATGTCACGAGGGAGGTGCGGGACATTGAGTCCGAGTGGACCATGTTCCGAACCTCTATTGTCGAGGCGGCTGATTGGAGCTGTGGCCGCAAGGTTGTTGGTGCCTGTCGTGGCGGTAATCCCAGAACCCGTTGGTGGACACCAGCAGTGAGGGATGCCGTCAAGCTGAAGAAGGAGTCCTATCGGGTTCTTTTGGCTCATAGGACTCCGGAGGCAGTGGACGGGTACCGACGGGCCAAGCGGTGTGCAGCTTTAGCGGTCGCGGAGGCAAAAACTCGGACATGGGAAGAGTTCGGGGAAGCCATGGAAAACGACTTCCGGACGGCTTCGAAGCGATTCTGGACCACCATACGGCGCCTCAGGAAGGGGAAGCAGTGCACTATCAACACCGTGTATGGTGCGGATGGTGTTCTGCTGACTTCGACTGCGGATGTTGTGGATCGGTGGAGGGAATACTTCGAAGACCTCCTCAATCCCACCAACACGTCTTTCTTTGAGGAAGCGGTGCCTGGGGAATCTGTAGTGGACTCTCCTATTTCTGGGGCTGAGGTCGCTGAGGTAGTTAAAAAGCTCCTCGGCGGCAAGGCCCCGGGGGTGGATGAGATCCGCCCGGAGTTCCTTAAGGCTCTGGATGCTGTGGGGCTGTCTTGGTTGACAAGACTCTGCAGCATCGCGTGGACATCGGGGGCGGTACCTCTGGATTGGCAGACCGGGGTGGTGGTCCCTCTCTTTAAGAAGGGGGACCGGAGGGTGTGTTCCAACTATCGTGGGATCACACTCCTCAGCCTTCCCGGTAAGGTTTATTCAGGTGTACTGGAGAGGAGGCTTCGCCGGATAGTCGAACCTCGGATTCAGGAGGAACAGTGTGGTTTTCGTCCTGGTCGTGGAACTGTGGACCAGCTCTATACTCTCGGCAGGGTTCTTGAGGGTGCATGGGAGTTTGCCCAACCAGTCTACATGTGCTTTGTGGACTTGGAGAAGGCATTCGACCGTGTCCCTCGGGAAGTCCTGTGGGGAGTGCTCAGAGAGTATGGGGTATCGGAATGTCTTATTGTGGCAGTCCGCTCCCTGTATGATCAGTGTCAGAGCTTGGTCCGCATTGCTGGCAGTAAGTCGGACACGTTTCCAGTGAAGGTTGGACTCCGCCAAGGCTGTCCTTTGTCACCGATTCTGTTCATAACTTTTATGGACAGAATTTCTAGGCGCAGTCAAGGCGTTGAGGGGTTCCGGTTTGGTGGCCACGGGATTAGGTCTCTGCTTTTTGCAGATGATGTAGTCCTGATGGCTTCATCTGGCCGGGATCTTCAGCTCTCACTGGATCGGTTCGCAGCCGAGTGTGAAGCGACTGGAATGAGAATCAGCACCTCCAAGTCCGAGTCCATGGTTCTCGCCCGGAAAAGGGTGGAGTGCCATCTCCGGGTTGGGGAGGAGACCCTGCCCCAAGTGGAGGAGTTCAAGTACCTAGGAGTCTTGTTCACGAGTGGGGGAAGAGTGGATCGTGAGATCGACAGGCGGATCGGTGCGGCGTCTTCAGTAATGCGGACGTTGTATCGATCCGTTGTGGTGAAGAAGGAGCTGAGCCGGAAGGCAAAGCTCTCAATTTACCGGTCGATCTACGTTCCCATCCTCACCTATGGTCATGAGCTTTGGGTCATGACCGAAAGGATAAGATCACGGGTACAAGCGGCCGAAATGAATTTCCTCCGCCGGGTGGCGGGGCTCTCCCTTAGAGATAGGGTGAGAAGCTCTGCCATCCGGGAGGAGCTCAACGTAAAGCCGCTGCTCCTCCACATCGAGAGGAGCCAGATGAGGTGGTTCGGGCATCTGGTCAGGATGCCACCCGAACGCCTCCCTAGGGATGTGTTTAGGGCACGTCCAGCTGGTAGGAGGCCACGGGGAAGACCCAGGAACCGTTGGAAAGACTATGTCTCCCGGCTGGCCTGGGAACGCCTCGGGATCCCCCGGGAAGAGCTAGACGAAGTGGCTGGAGATAGGGAAGTCTGGGCTTCCCTGCTTAGGCTGCTGCCCCCGCGACCCGACCTCGGATAAGCGGAAGATGATGGATGGATGGATGGATATATATATATATATATATATATATATATATGAGATAGGCGCCAGCGCCCCCCGCGACCCCGAAAGGGAATAAGCGGTAGAAAATGGATGGATGGATGGATGGATATATATATATATATATATATATATATATATAAACATGCATACATATATATATGTGTATGTATGTATGTATGTGTGGGGAAAAACACAAGACTACTTCATCTCTACAGAACTGTTTCATGAGGGGTTCCCTCAAACGTCAGAAGATTTAAATCTCCTGACGATTGAGGGAACCCCTCATTAAACATACATTTATATATATATATATATATATATATATATATGGTAACCCTTTAGTCTGTGGAACATATTGTAAGTAATAAAGACTTAATTTAGAGTTATTTGGACAATAGGGGAACATATTGTAAGTAAAAAAGACTAAAGGGTTAGGGTTAGGGTTATTGTAGTTTTGTGTTTTGTTATGTAAGAAAAGACCATATTCATTAAGTAGTAATAAAGGGATAATCAAATACAACAACTTCCTTACTTAGTATTATAAGCAATAATTCTGAGGTTATTGAAGGAAGACTCTTAGTTAATGGTTTACTGGTTGTATAATACTCCTCTCTGAGCTGCCACCTTATCGTGGTAGAGGAGTTTGCGTGTCCCAATGATCCTAGGAGCTATGTTGGCCGGGGGCTTTATGCCCCCTGGTAGGGTCTCCCAAGGCAAACAGGTTCTAGGTGAGGGATCAGACAAAGAGCAGCTCGAAGACCTCTATGAAAAAGACAAAACATGGACCCAGATTTCCCTCCCCCGGACTCGGGTCACCGGGGCCCCCCTCTGGAGCCAGGCCCGGAGGTGGGGCACGATGGCGAGCGCCTGGTCGCCGGGCCTGTTCCCATGGGGTCCGGCCGGGCACAGACCGAAGAGGCAACATGAGTCACCCCTCCAATGAGCTCACCACCCATAGCAGGGTCCATAGAGGTCGGGTGCAATGTGAGCTGGGCGGAAGCCGAAGGCAGGGCACTTGGCGGTCCGATCCTCGGCTACAGAAGCTAGCTCTTGGGACGTGGAACGTCACCTCACTGGGGGGGAAAGAGCCTGAGCTAGTGCGCGAAGTGGAGAAGTTCCGGCTGGATATAGTCGGATTCACTTCGACGCACAGCAAGGGCTCTGGAACCACTTCTCTCGAGAGGGACTGGACCCTCTTCCACTCTGGTGTTGCCGACAGTGAGAGGCGACGGGCTGGGGTGGCAATTCTGGTTGACCCCCGGCTTAAAGCCTGCACGTTGGAGTTCAACCCAGTGGACGAAAGGGTAGCCTCCTTCCGCCTTCGGGTGGGGGGACGGGTCCTGACTGTTGTTTGTGCTTACGCACCAAACAGCAGTTCAGAGTACCCACCCTTTATGTGTACACTCGAGGGAGTACTGGAAAGTGCTCCCCCGGGTGATTCCCTTGTCCTACTAGGGGACTTCAACGCTCATGTTTGCAACGACAGTGAAACCTGGAGAGGCGTGATTGGGAAGAATGGCCGAGTGGTGTTTTGTTATTGAACTTTTGTGCTCGTCACAGTTTGTCCATTACAAACACCATGTTCAAACATAAGGGTGTCCATATGTGCACTTGGCACCAGGACACCCTAGGCCGCGGTTCCATGATCGACTTTGTAGTTAAGTCATCGGATTTGCGGCCTTATGTTTTGGACACTCGGGTAAAGAGAGGGGCGGAGCTTTCTACCGATCACCACCTGGTGGTGAGTTGGCTGCGATGGTGGGGGAGGGTGCCGGACAGACATGGCAGGCCCAAACGCATTGTGAGGGTCTGCTGGGAACGTCTGGCATTCTCCTGTCAGAGAAAGTTTCAATTCCCACCTCCGGAAGAACTTCGAACATGTCACGAGGGAGGTGCTGGACATTGAGTCCGAGTGGACCATGTTCCGCACCTGTATTGTCGAGGCGGCTGATCGGAGCTGTGGCCGCAAGGTAGTTGGTGCCTGTCGGGGCGGGAATCCTAAAACCCCTTGGTGGACACCAGCGGTGAGGGATGCCATCAAGCTGAAGAAGGAGTCCTATCGGGTCCTTTTGGCTCATAGGACTCCGGAGGCAGTGGACAGGTACCGACAGGCCAAGCGGTGTGCGGCTTCAGCGGTCGCTGAGGCAAAAACTCGGACATGGGAGCAGTTCGGGGAAGCCATGGAAAATGACTTCCGGACGGCTTCGAAGCGATTCTGGACCACCGTCCGCCGCCTCAGGAAGGGGAAGCAGTGCACTATCAACACAGTGTATGGTGCGGATGGTGTTCTGCTGACCTCAACTGCGGATGTTGTGGATAGGTGGAAGGAATACTTCGAAGACTTCCTCAATCCCACTAACACGTCTTCCTATGAGGAAGCAGTACCTGGGGAATCTGTGGTGGACTCTCCTATTTCTGGGGCTGAGGTCGCTGAGGTAGTCAAAAAGCTCCTCGGTGGCAAGGCCCCGGGGGTGGACGAGATCCGCCCGGAGTTCCTTAAGGCTCTGGATGCTGTGGGGCTGTCTTGGTTGAGAAGACTCTGCAGCATCGCGTGGACATCGGGGGCGGTACCTCTGGATTGGCAGACCGGGGTGGTGGTTCCTCTCTTTAAGAAGGGGGACCGGAGGGTGTGTTCCAACTATCGTGGGATCACACTCCTCAGCCTTCCCGGTAAGGTTTATTCAGGTGTACTGGAGAGGAGGCTACGCCGGATAGTCGAACCTCGGATTCAGGAGGAACAGTGTGGTTTTCGTCCTGGTCGTGGAACTGTGGACCAGCTCTATACTCTCGGCAGGGTTCTTGAGGGTGCATGGGAGTTTGCCTAACCAATCTACATGTGCTTTGTGGACTTTGAAAAGGCATTCGACCTTGTCCCTCGGGAAGTCCTGTGGGGAGTGCTCAGAGAGTATGGGGTATCGGGCTGTCTTATTGTGGCGGTCCGCTCCCTGTACGATCAGTGCCAGAGCTTGGTCCGCATTGCCGGCAGTAAGTCGAACACATTTCCAGTGAGGATTGGACTGCGCCAAGGCTGTCCTTTGTCACCGATTCTGTTCATAACTTTTATGGACAGAATTTGTAGGCGCAGTCAAGGCGTTGAGGGGTTCCGGTTTGGTGACCGCAGGATTAGGTCTCTGCTTTTTGCAGATGATGTGGTCCTGATGGCTTCATCTGACCGGGATCTTCAGCTCTTACTGGATCGGTTTGCAGCCGAGTGTGAAGCGACCGGAATGAGAATCTGCACCTCCAAGTCCGAGTCCATGGTTCTCGCCCGGAAAAGGGTGGAATGCCATCTCCGGGTTGGGGAGGAGACCCTGCCCCAAGTGGAGGAGTTCAAGTACCTCGAAGTCTTGTTCACGAGTGAGGGAAGAGTGGATCGTGAGATCGACAGGCGGATCGGTGCGGCGTCTTCAGTAATGCGGACGTTGTACCGATCCGTTGTGGTGAAGAAGGAGCTGAGCCGGAAGGCAAAGCTCTCAATTTACCGGTCGATCTACGTTCCCATCCTCACCTATCGTCATGAGCTTTGGGTCATGACCGAAAGGATAAGATCTCGGGTACAAGCGGCCGAAATGAGTTTCCTCCGCCGTGTGGCGGAGCTCTCCCTTAGAGATAGGGTGAGAAGCTTTGCCATCCGGGGGGAACTCAAAGAAAAGCCGCTGCTCCTTCACATCGAGAGAAGCCAGATGAGGTGGTTCAGGCATCTGGTCAGGATGCCACCCGAACGCCTCCCTAGGGAGGTGTTTAGGGCACGTCTAACCAGTAGGAGGCCACGGGGAAGACCCAGGACACGTTGGGAAGACTATGTCTCCCACATGGCCTGGGAACGCCTCGGGATCCCACGGGAAGAGCTAGACAAAGTGGTTGGGGAAAGGGAAGTCTGGGTTTCCCTGCTTAGGCTGTTGCCCCCGCGACCCGACCTCGGATAAGCGGAAGAAGATGGATGGATGGATGGATGGTTGTATAGTAAGGCCATGCAGAATAATGCATTAAAAAGTACTTAAAAATTACTAATTAAGAGCCAATATGTAACTAATTTGCATGTTAATAAGCAACTAATTAATGGTGAATAGGTTCCCCATAGTGTTGATATATATATATATATATATATATATATATATATATATATATATATATATATATATATATATATATATATATATATATATATATATATATATATATGTGTGTGTATATATATGTGTATATATATATATACATACATTAGGAGTCTAACGATTTGCTTTAACAATTATTTGATATTTGTGGTTACCTATACAATTCTGAGACAATCTATTTTTTTTTCAGAGCGATTCGATCCGAAACAATTTAGTAAGTAAAAATTTGAAATCGATTCAGTAAATTTTTAACAAAAAAACAAACAAAATATCAACCAGTGTGACTGTGAAATAAATAGTGGACACCGATCCGAAACAATTTAGTAAGTAGAAATTTGAAATCGATTCAGTACATTTTTAACAAAAAAAAAAAAAAATCAACCAGTGTGACTGTGAAATAAATAGTGGACACTGAACAGTGCGGGCTTCACGGTGGCAGAGGAATTAGTGCGTCTGCCTCACAATACGAAGGTCCTGCAGTCCTGGGTTCAAATCCAGGCTCGGGATCTTTCTGTGTGGAGTTTGCATGTTCTCCCCGTGAATGCGTGGGTTCCCACCGGGTACTCCGGCTTCCTCTCACCTCCAAAGACATGCACCTGGGGATAGGTTGATTGGCAACACTAAAATTGGCCCTAGTGTGTGAATGTGAGTGTGAATGTTGTCTGTCTATCTGTGTTGGCCCTGCGATGAGGTAGCGACTTGTCCAGGGTGCACCCCGCGTTCCGCCCGACTGTAGCTGAGATAGGCGCCAGCGCCCCCCGCAACCCCAAAAGGGAATAAGCGGTAGAAAATGGATGGAAATGGCACTGAACAGTGTAGGTGAAGTTTCCTATATTCCTGTTATTTCTTTTATTTAATTATGGATACAAACAAGCTAGTAAACAAGTAAGGGCCAATATATTCATGAATAAAGTGCAACCAACACTTCAGGTTGAAGTAACAGGAAGAAGGACTTTCTGCGCACATTTGAACATTTCAAGCAATTTTCAAAAAAGGTACAGTAACCAACATGTTAGGAGTAGACCTGCTAAGTAAAGTTCCCCACACAAAATCTGTTATCCGTCCTGTCGTAGCTGATTAAAAACAGCGTCCCAGGTGTGCGGAAATATGTAGGACCACTCATCCCTGTTAATGGTGTTGGACCCTTGGTTACTAATTTCTATAGCCTCCTTTATCCATCTCTATTTATTTATTTCCGATGAAATTACTTCCCTTTGTGTTCCGAGAGTTGGTGTGTCTTGGTAACTTGCATCGCTGTCACTCCCACATACGTAGGGTTGGAATTGGGGGTTCAATCACCCAAAAATGATTCCCGAGCGCTGCCATCGCTGCTGCTCACTGCTCCCCTCACCTCCCAGGGGGTGGAACAAGGGGATGGGTCAAACACAGAGAGTAGTTTCACCACACCTAGTGTGTGTTTGACTATCAGTGGTACTTTTAACTTTTTTTTGTTATGTTGGCAGCCTATTTTTCGGTTTAAAGTTGTGTAGCGACTTTGTAATTCTTGTGTTGTTTGTGTTTATAGTGGCTTTTTTCATCGTGCTGTAGTTGAAAGTTAAGGTATAGTGAAAAAGAAGAGACACCGTTCAAGATGCACTCTGATGTTTTCTTCCCATGCGGTAGCAAACTCAGGGAGCCAAAACAGACAACTCCCGTTTAGACACTCAACACAGACACCCAAAGTTGCGCACGAAACTGTTCACGCTGTCGCACTCGTACTTGTTACACACAACAGCACCATCTCTTAAAGGCCTAAGGACCCACACATCACACACCCCAGCACCATCTCTTAAATGCCCAAGGACCTACACGTCACAGATTTTGTCTTATTTATTTTGACTTTTTTCAACCACCTTAGATATCCACCATTTTTGTTGTGATGATGCCACCGACTGGAAAACAGACTTAACGTTTAACATTTGTGTCTTTAACAATGTGAAACTTCATATAAAGTCTGCTGTTCTTTAATCCAGTGTTTTCCTTGTTTTAGTATCGATAAAATTGATTAATTCCCTTTTAAAACGATCTTGGACCAATACTCCTCTCTTGGAAGACCAATTTGCAGAGCACAGATTGACATAATTGAAATTTAGGAATATTAATCTACTCAGTGGCCTAGTGGTTAGAGTGTCCGCACTGAGATCAGTAGGTTGTGAGTTCAAAATCCTGGCCGAGTCATATCAAAGACTATAAAAAATGGGACCCATTGCCTCCCTGCTTGACACTCAGCATCAAGGGTTGGAATTAGGGGTTAAATCACCAAAAATGATTCCTGGGTGCTGACACTGTTGCTGCCCACTGCTCCCCTCACCTCCCAGGGGGTGATCAAGGGGATAGGTCAAATGCAGAGGACACATTTCACCACACCTAACGTTCATTGGTACTTTAACATTAATCGATCTATCAATGTATCGATCAGTCGTTACACCCCTAATATCAATATAAAACCAACATAACAAAGGCATGATGGCTGAACAATCTATTTTTTTAATCTAAACAACGCAACAACATTAGAACAAGCTTAACTATCAACATACCCACACAAAAGTCTCATTGGTGCACTCTAAAATGTTAACCACCATGTTGCTGCAAAAAAAAACAAAGAAGGACAGTCATTTTTACCTTCCATCCATCCATTTTCTACAGCTTATTCCCTTTGGGGTCGCTGGGGGCGCTGGTGCCTATCTCAGCTACAATCGGGCGGAAGGCGACGTACACCCTGGACATGTCGCCACATCATCGCACCAATTTTTCCCTTGTGTCTGTGGAATATTTATGTATAATTTTGAACACTGGTAGTCTCAGAGTGATAAACGAGTTATGGCTTCAAGTTGTCACCACTACTGTTAGCACAAACTCGCAGTGTGAAATGATCATTTATCAGTTTGTGTCAGCGCAGCAAGAGGGGTTAGTGCGTCTGCCTCACAAACCGAAGGTCCTGGGTTAGATCCTGCACTCAGGATCCTTCTGTGTTCTCTCCGTGACTGTGTGGGTTCCTTCCGCTTCCTCCCACCTCCAAAGACATGCACCTGGGGATAGGTTGATTGGCAACACTAAATTGGCCCTAGTGTGTGAATGTTGTCTGTCTATCTGTGTTGGCCCTGCGATGAGGTGGCAAATTGTCTCGGGTGTGCCCGGATGCAGCTGAGATAGGCTCCTGCACCCCGCGCTGCCCCGAAAGGGACAAGCAGTAGAAAATGGATGGATGGATCAGTTTGTGTCCCGGTAGTGTCTTGTCCTTTGCCGTCAATCTCATCACATTCAAAGACTTGTTGTTGAAAGAATCCCCCATTTGCTGCAAAAATCCTTGAACTGAAGGTGCCGCAAATCGGAGGCTAACTAACTAAAACGCTCGCTCAAAGGGGTTGTCTAGCAACACAAAGATTTACAGCAAGATTGTGGGGGTTTGGATACTTTTAATGCGTTACTAATCACACAAATCTCACAGACAGACTGACACAGCTCTGACCAGCGCAAGCTATGACAATTGTGGAAAAAAAGATGATTTATTTATGTATCATAACTTTCAAAATAAGGAAAACATTATGTGTTTAATTATGGTATCTGTAAATAATTTTTATTATTAAAGCCACAACCTCTATTTTATATGACCATTTTTTTCTGTTATATGGCTGTGAGGATTTTTCAGAATCGCAATACATTCTATTTCAACTCCTGTAATTTTGATTCAATGATTTGTGGCGTACCTCAGGGACCAATACTTTGACCAAAATTGTTCACTCTCTATATAAACGGCATTTAGAAAATTACAAAGGATTTAAAGTTAGTATTATTTGCAGATGATACAACTGCGTTTTGTTCAGGAGAGAACACACAAAAGCAAATACAAATAATAACAGAAGAAATTAACACATTAAAATGATGGTTTGACAAGAACAGACTATCTTTGAATCTCAGTAAAACTAAAATAATGCTATTTGGTAACAGTAGAAGGGAACACAAACACAAATACAAATAGACGTAGTAGATATTAAAAGGGTAAAATAATTTTTTTTTTTGAAATAATTGATGATAAAATGAACTGGAAATTGTTACGCCTGTTCGGCATTGTGATGCCAAAATTGTTCTTTCGAGGATGCGTCGAACGATAACACAGCAAAGGTAAGGTTTAACTATTTATTTGAATAACAAAAGGTGCTAGAGAAAAAAAATACTGGAGCTAAGAAAAGGCAAACAAAAGACGCTAGCATGAAAGCTAGGATAAACAAATAGTAAACTAAACTGGCACATAGGCACACAAAGGGGAAAACAAAACATTTAGCATGAGAGCTAAGAATGAATAAAATTGCGCAGCGTGAGAGCTCGCGAGAATAATACAGTTATTGCATGTAAGCAAAAGCGCAAAGCAGGCGTACTGTTGTGTATGAACAAATTAGAGTCCCAGGCAGAAGAATGAAAAGAGGAAGCCTTATAAAGGGAAGGTGATTATTTGTAGCAGGTGTGCGGGACTGTGAGTAGCAGGTGAACTAATGAGTGACCATGGTGACGGAACAAACAGTAAATAAGAGGTAGAATGACGGAGTGATACAACAATGGAAACAATAAACAATAATATGAGAAGATCCGGGTACAAATCTTGACAGAAATCTTGTGTAAAAAAATATTCAACATAACGTAGCAAGAAACACGTCTATAATAAGTAAAGCTAAACATGTTCTAGACCAAAAATCACTTAATATTCTCTACTGCTCACTAGTGTTACCATATCTGACTTATTGTGCAGAAATATAGGGAAACAACTACAAATGTGCGCTTCATTCACTAACGGTGTTACAAAAAAGATGAGTTAGAATAATACATAATGTTGGATACAGAGAACATACAACA
Organism: Nerophis ophidion; assembly: GCF_033978795.1. NCBI lineage: Eukaryota > Metazoa > Chordata > Actinopteri > Syngnathiformes > Syngnathidae > Nerophis > Nerophis ophidion. The sequence continues at coordinate 28,690,043 of NC_084616.1, read as the reverse complement.
CCTTTATTGAATAAAAAATATTTAAATTCAATGAGTTGGTGCATTTGTAAAGAGCTAAAATTATGTACAAAGAAAATGATCACCTGCTGCCCAAGAATGTAGAACCCTGCCTCTCAACAAGAGGGGAGAAATATAACCTTAGAGGTAAATCTAATTTAAAACATTTGTATGCTCGTACAACACTTAAAACCTTTAGCATATCAGTATGTAAATTTAAATTATGGAATGGATTAACCAAAAAATCAAACAAAGCACCAATATGATTCATTTTAAGAGACTGTTCCAACCACAAGTGTTCACAAAGTACACAGAACAATAATTATGATGAACATCTTGAACCCTTTTGTTTTCCTTTTGAGATAAAGATTCTTTATGTATTTAATATTTGTTTACGTCCTATGGTATGCTATTTATTTATTCACTGTTCTGTCCCAGAGAACAGGGAAATGGGATAAAATTGCTATGGTATGAAAAGGGGTAGGTTTTAATAAGCTCAGCTTCTTCCAACTCCTTTTCGGACATACTGTAACTGGAAATATGTGATGCATAACATTGTATCGTATGCATGTTTGAAATAAACTGAAACTGAACTGAACAGCAAGTGGGACAGAAGCTGATTCAATTCAAATTCCAACAATTAAAATAAAGTGATGGGGCTTCACTGTGGCAGAGGGGTTAGTGCGTCTTCCTCACAATACTAAGTTCCTGCAGTCCTGGGTTCAAATCCAGGCTCGGGATCTTTCTGTGTGGAGTTTGCATGTTCTCCCCGTGAATGCGTGGGTTCCCTCTGGGTACTCCGGCTTCCTCCCACCTCTAAAGACATGCACCTGGGGATAGGTTGATTGGCAACACTAAATTGGCCCTAGTGTGTGAATGTGAGTGTGAATGTTGTCTGTCTATCTGTGTTGGCCCTGCGATGAGGTGGCGACTTGTCCAGGGTGTACCCTGCCTTCCGCCCGATTGTAGCTGAGATAGGCGCCAGCGCCCCCCGCGACCCCGAAAGGGAATAAGTGGTAGAAAAAAAAATTAAAATAAAGTGAAATTCCAATTCGGTGTTTTGTTCAAGATGGGTGCAGAGTTTTTACAAGCACCGAAAAGCAAAGTTATATAGTAGACCAGCCTAGGCAACTAATATTATACAGTAGATATGGTAATCGGGGGTTGCCATGGCAAAAAAAGGCAATATATCATTCCAACAGCCAGTGTATCATTCCCAGTGTTTTTGTGATTGTTGCCACACGTGACTATAAAGATTTTAAAGTCTCAAATCTATTACTTTGAATTACATCATGTGTTGTGTGTATCAAATCATAACACAGACTATTGTTTACTGTTGTTGGCTTTTCTAATCATCTTCTCTTACTTTTTAAATCTCATTTATTTTTGGCAGAATTATCTGAGAACAAAAATAAAGATTAGAACAGGGCATCACGCTAATGACGGAAGCCTTTTCCGGTCTCGTTCACTAACTTTGCCAAACTCCCTTGGTTAAGACCTATTTCCCTGCCCTAAATGCATAATTTCGTAAATGAAGCATCTGCTTGGGTAGTCTCAGTAGGCCCCTGTGAGTGTGGCTGAGGCAGACACACACACAAACACACAAACACCAACACACACACGGCATTATTCAAAAATAGTTTAAATCTGCATCACTTACAGTATGATGGAGATGACACTCCTCATTTGGAAAATATTGTACTTAATATATTTATCTGTATCAAAGGAGAACTGCACATTTTGGGGAATTTTGCCTATCGTTTACAATCATTTTGAAAGACATGACAAAGGATGTATATTTTTTAATGCATTCTATCTCGTAAATAAACATAAATATAGGTCTTACACCAGAGCCAATGGGAGGTCCTCTAATCCGCCTGTGAAACCCAATAAAAAAACATCCAAAAACCGCCAAAATTACTCAATTTAAATTTCGGGACTTGAATATTAATCAAATATTCATGATATTTTTAACATAAGCGTTACGCAGACAAAAGAATCATAGCCGTGCCGTGAGCACAAGCTTGTGTGCCTTTGTTGACAATATCGACTGGTCAGCTGCTTTCTCGCTTCCTTACTTATGGATTTTTTTTGTCGAACCTCTCACCTGGATAGTAGAAGAATGAGAATGTCATCTAACAACTTGGTACAATTTGACGAGACAAAAATACATATGGTTCCATCCCACTGTTTTTTCTTCGTGGGGATTATGAGTCATTCTTCATTTAAACTGGGATATAACAAGACTGTATCAGTTGGCATCTTAATGACAGCTGACCTTATACAGTAAGTGATATTTTATTAATCCAATCAATCCAATCCACTTTATTTATATAGCACATTTAAACAATGTTTCCAAAGTGCTGCACAGTCATGTTAAAAACAATATTAAAAAACAATATTATGCTCCACCAATGACTGAATAAAAACAAAAAATAAATAAATATAAAACCAATATAAAAACAATATAAAAATAAATATGATTAAAAACAATTTGAAAGGGTAAAATCTATTAAAACAGTAAAATAGAAATCAAAAAGTATAAAAACACAGAGGACAACAGAGGACAGAGGACTACACAACTCACGTAGTGTTAAAAGCCAAAGAATAAAAGTGGGTCTCAAGACGAGACTTAAAACACTCCACTGTGGAATCGGTTTGAACATGGAGGGGCAGAGTGTTCCAGAGCTTAGGGCCGACCACAGAGAAGGCCCTGTCTCCCCTGGTTTTAAGTCTGGTCTTGGGCACCACGAGCTGGAACTGGCTCTCGGACCTCAGAACGCGCGCAGGAGTGTAAATCTGGATGAGGTCCGAGATATACTGAGGTGCTAGTTCATGTAAAGATTTAAAAACAAATAGCAATGTTTTAAAATCAGTTCCAAAATGAACAGGGAGCCAGTGCAAACTCTGAAGAATTGGGGTTATATGCTGGCGTTTCCTTGTCCCTGTTAAAAGTCGTGCTGCCGCGTTCTGGACTAACTGCAACCGTGAGAGAGCTTTTTGGCTAATGCCAGCATTAAGTGCATTGCAGTAGTCCAGGCTACTTGAAATAAAAGCATGCACGACTTGTTCAAAAAGGTTAAAACGGTTTAACCTTTACTAAAAGACGAAGGTGATAAAAACACGATTTTAAAACGCCATTATGTTTGTTGGCTCTCATGAAATCTGTAGTGAGTTGTAATCAGTGATGTAGTTGATGTTATGATGCCTTTTAAAATTAAAGTGCGTCACATTCTTAAAAACTCGGACATGGGAGGAGTTCAGGGAAGCCATGGAAAACGACTTCCGGACGGCTTCGAAGCGATTCTGGACCACCGTCCGCCGCCTCAGGAAGGGGAAGCAGTGCACTATCAACACCGTGTATGGTGCGGATGGTGTTCTGCTGACCTCAACTGCGGATGTTGTGGATAGGTGGAAGGAATACTTCGAAGACCTCCTTAATCCCACCAACACGTCTTCCTATGAGGAAGCAGTGCCTGGGGAGTCTGTGGTGGACTCTCCTATTTCTGGGGCTGAGGTCGCTGAGGTAGTTAAAAAGCTCCTCGGTGGCAAGGCCCCAGGGGTGGACGAGATCCGCCCGGAGTTCCTTAAGGCTCTGGATGCTGTGGGGCTGTCTTGGTTGACAAGACTTTGCAGCATCGCGTGGACATCGGGGGCGGTACCTCTGGATTGGCAGACCGGGGTGGTGGTTCCTCTCTTTAAGAAGGGGGACCGGAGGGTGTGTTCCAACTATCCTGGGATCACACTCCTCAGCCTTCCCGGTAAGGTTTATTCAGGGGTACTGGAGAGGAGGCTACGCCGGATAGTCGAACCTCGGATTCAGGAGGAAGAGTGTGGTTTTCGTCCTGGTCGTGGAACTGTGGACCAGCTCTATACTCTCGGCAGGGTTCTTGAGAGTGCATGGGAGTTTGCCCAACCAGTCTACATGTGCTTTGTGGACTTGGAGAAGGCATTCGACCGTGTCCCTCGGGAAGTCCTGTGGGGAGTGCTCAGAGAGTATGGGGTATCGGACTGTCTTATTGTGGCGGTCCGCTCCCTGTACGATCAGTGCCAGAGCTTGGTCTGCATTGCCGGCAGTAAGTCGAACACATTTCCAGTGAGGGTTGGACTCCGCCAAGGCTGTCCTTTGTCACCGATTCTGTTCATAACTTTTATGGACAGAATTTCTAGGCGCAGTCAAGGCTTTGAGGGGTTCCGGTTTGGTAACCGCAGGATTAGGTCTCTGCTTTTTGCAGATGATGTGGTCCTGATGGCTTCATCTGACCGGGATCTTCAGCTCTCGCTGGATCGGTTCGCAGCCGAGTGTGAAGCGACCGGAATGAGAATCAGCACCTCCAAGTCCGAGTCCATGGTTCTCGCCCGGAAAAGGGTGGAATGCCATCTCCGGGTTGGGGAGGAGACCCTGCCCCAAGTGGAAGAGTTCAAGTACCTAGGAGTCTTGTTCAGGAGTGAGGGAAGAGTGGATCGTGAGATCTGCAGGCGGATCGGTGCGGCGTCTTCAGTAATGCGGACATTGTACCGATCCGTTGTGGTGAAGAAGGAGCTGAGCCGGAAGGCAAAGCTCTCAATTTAGCGGTCGATCTACGTTCCCATCCTCACCTATGGTCATGAGCTTTGGGTCATGACCGAAAGGATAAGATCACGGGTACAAGCGGCCGAAATGAGTTTCCTCCGCCGTGTGGCGAGGCTCTCCCTTAGAGATAGGGTGAGAAGCTCTGCCATCCGGGAGGAGCTCAAAGTAAAGCCGCTGCTCCTTCACATCGAGAGGAGCCAGATGAGGTGGTTTGGGCATCTGGTCAGGATGCCACCCGAACGCCTCCCTAGGGAGGTGTTTACGGCACGTCCAACCGGTAGGAGGCCACGGGGAAGACTCAGGACACGTTGGGAAGACTATGTCTCCCGGCTGGCCTGGGAATGCCTCGGGATCCCCCGGGAAGAGCTAGACGAAGTGGCTGGGGAGAGGGAAGTCTGGGTTTCCCTGCTTAGGCTGTTGCCCCCGCGACCCGACCTCGGATAAGCGGAAGATGATGGATGGATGGATGGACATTCTTAAAATGATCAAAATACGTAAATATCAAATGTTATTGTAATTGTGCCCGTTACTACATAACATATAGACCTAAAACATGAATATGAAACCTTGATGGAGATGTATATATTTTTTTTTTAAGTCTTTATAGGCCAAATTAACGGCTCCCATAGGCTCCATTGTAAGCAGACTTGTGATAGCATTTATTTAGTATTTAGAATGCATAAAAAAAGAAAAACATCTGTACAATTCTGAATGATAGGCAAAATTTTAAAAAATATATATTTTTTTTAAAGTTCAGTTCCCCTTTAAAGGGTTTGTTTGCAACTTGCTCACAGTTACATTTTTTCAAACAAAGAATATAATAAGAACACCACCGGCTACCTTATATTACCATTAGTGGTTTAATAAAAGGGTAGGATATAAAGCGTCAAATACATTAGAAAGATAAACCCTTATTAGTTATCCAATTAAGTGTTGCAAAAAGCCCCTTTTAAATGTCTTAGAACTGTTAAATCATTCAATGTTGGCTTAAAAACAGTAACATTAAAACAGTTAACATTTTTAATATATTTCCAAGCATTTGTGTCCACTTTTAAATGTCTTAGAATTGTTAAATTGTAAGACATTTTACATGTTAACAACATTAAAATAGATAACATTTTTAATATATTTCCAAGCATTTGTGTCCACGGTGAAGTGCAAAAAAAAAATGTCATGATATTGTCACGCTTCGCGGTGCACTTGCTGCGCGGAGTTGCCACTTTGTGAATGCACACACTACCAGTCAGCAGAATTGCAGGTAAGAATAAGTTTTAATATGATAAAACAAAAGAACACTGGTGCAAAAAGGGGAAAAACAAAGCGCGTGCCAATGCACGGAAAGCTAATGCTAAAACGTAGCAGGAAACAGAAAAAATTAAACGACGTGCCACACGCACGTGAAGCTAAGGCGGAACGTAGCACAAAATAATCGAGGACGCAGGATACGAAAACGTGACGTGTTGCGAAAAGCAAGTAATGAGCCGAGGACGAACTGAGGAATCAGGTGGGCTTAAATACACAAATAATAATCAAAAACAGGTGTGACAGGAGCCCGTGAGGAGGAGCACACTACGTTGCCATGGTGACTAAACAAACGGGGAAGTGCTCAAACACAAGGAATCGGCAGAGTCCAGAACTAAACATGAACAAAGACATATAAGCGGCAAAACAATAAACGATCCGCATAGCGGATCGTGACACTACCCCTCCCCCAAGGGGCAGATCCCAGATGCCCCAAAAATCCCGAAGTACAAACCCCCGCCCCCACAACTAGACAGTCCAAAAGAGAAGGGAGGGCGGAGGGAGGACCTGGTGGAGGGCTGACAAGTCCTGCATCCTTGACTCCACCAAGGACACCACAGGCAGCGGCGGCGGGTGGGACGCCGCCACCACAAAAGTTTAGGTGGGTGGGCCCGCAGAGGCCACATCCGTGGCTGACGAGGACCAGGGCGCGTCCTGCGAGGAGGACGCCCTGGGTAGGGCCACCACCATGGCCGGCGTGGGGGTGGACGCACCAGCCGAGGAGGACACCCGTGGTACGGCCACACCCGTGGAGATGGAAGCGCCCAGCGAAGTGGACGTCCTGGGCACGGCCACACCCACGACCGACGTGGAGGCAGATGCGCCTGGCGAGGAGGACGACCTGACGCTTGGCGTGGACCTGGACCCCGAGTTGGACCTCGGCGCTGACCAGGACATCGACGTCGACCTGGACCCGGGCGTCGTCTTGGACTTGGACTTGGAGGCCGGCTTGGGCTTGGAGGCCGGCTCGGACTTTGAGGCCGGCTTGGAGGCCGGCTCGGACTTTGAGGCCGGCTCGGACTTTGAGGCCGGCTTGGAGGCCAGCTTGGAGGCCGGCTTGGACTTTGACTCTGAGGCCGGCTTGGAGTTGGACTCGGAGGCCGGCTTGGACTTGGACTCGGAGGCCGGTTTGGACCTGGACTTGGACTCGGAGGCCGGCTTGCACCTGGACTTGGACTCGGAGGCCGGCTTGCACCTGGACTTGGACTCGGAGGCCAGCTTCCACCTGGACTTGGACTCGGAGGCCGGCTTGCACCTGGACTTGGACTCGGAGGCCGGCTTGCACCTGGACTCCGACTCGGAGGCCGGCTTGCACCTGGACTTGGAGGTCGAGCCCGGCGTTGTGCCAGCGTGGGAGGTTGGCGTGGTGCCGCCGTGGGAGGTTGGCGTGGTGCCGGTACTGGGACTAGCCTTAGCCGTGGACTTGGCGTTGGAGGTTGACTTGGTGCTGGCACTGGGGCTAGCCTTGGACGTGGACTTGCCATTGGGCTAGGTGCTAGCATTGGTGCAGGTGGCTCGTCTGTTGGTGCGGGAGGAGCCAGTGGCAAGGCAGGCAGCAACCTCAATGGAAGGAGGTCTGCCTGTGCCATTGACACGCCATCAGCCTTGCCCCCCACCCCTTAGGAAGCAGATTCCAGATGCCAGATGGAGCTGGTGGGGGGGGGGGCATTTGTGCGAGTTTGGAGGCAGTCGAGGGCATGGCAGGGTGGAAGCTTGGAAGCCTGGGAGCTGGCCTTGTGCGTGTGCGCTGCATGCGTCCCTCAGGCAGATTTACAGCAGGTGCAAGGGAGGAAAAGCCACATGGGAAGCACCTGGCAGTCGCTGCTGAGGGGAAATTCCTGCACTCCTTTTGTGCACGCATCTGCACGGCGCCTGGTCGCCGCTGGAGCCCTCGCCTCACTGGTGGTGTGATGTACCCGCGCGGCTGACAACGCGCTGAGGAGAAAGTTGGGGTGGCTTGTGCTTGTGGGCGGAAGAGGTCCTCCGCGTCCGCTATCCTCGTCATCAGTAGCCCCCACGCCACCACAGTTTCGGCCGGGAGATCCTCCTCCGGCAGCTCTATCTCGTCCTCGCTTTCCCGTGGACGAGAGTCTGCTCGGAGCTCCCGGAAGATCTCAGATTTTTCCTCATCGGAGAGGAACACCTGTTCTTGCTGGGGCTGGAGGAGTGCGAAGTGGCTTTTGGCTCGGCTCATTCTGTCACGCTTCGCGGCGCACTTGCTGCACGGAGTTGCCACTTTGTGGATGCACACACTACCAGTCAGCAGAATTGCAGGTAAGAATAAGTTTTAATATAATAAAACAAAAGAACACTGGTGCAAAAAGGGGAAAAACAAAGCACGTGCCAATGCACGGAAAGCTAATGCTAAAACGTAGCAGGAAACAGAAAACATTAAACGACGTGCCACACGCACGTGAAGCTAAGGCGGAACTTAGCACAAAATAATCGAGGGCGCAGGATACAATAACGTGACGTGTTGCGAAAAGCAAGTAATGAGCCTAGGACGAACTGAGGAATCAGGTGGGCTTAAATACACAAATAATAATCAAAAACAGGTGTGACAGTAGCCCGTGAGGAGGAGCACACTACGTTGCCATGGTGACTAAACAAACAGGGAAGTGCTCAAACACAAGGAATCGGCAGAGTCCAGAACTAAACATGAACAAAGACATATAAGCGGCAAAACAATAAACGATCCGCTATGCGGATCGTGACAGATATACTTCATAGTAATATAGGGTGATGTTTGGCCACAGTAACTCAAATGATAATGTATACAGTACATTTATGTAGTGGGCAGCCCTGCAGGGTGCAGAATTCAATGGTCATCTTTTTTCATTCCTCTGCATCTACACTTGTGACGATGGCTTCCTTTTTATTCATGTTTGAGCTTTGAGTCACCAGCTGCTTCTTTAGTCAGCGTGGAAGTAGGTCTCCAACTGATCCACTGTTCCCTCATATACACTTTATATAACCCATCTCCTGGGGTCTGCTCTTAAAGAAGCACTCCATCAATTCAAGGTGTTTGGCTGGTGTATGGAGTGTGCATGTGATGTCACAGAAGGTTGAATTCAGAGCAGGCACACCTACTGAGTGGCTGAGTGCGGTATGGCAGCTTCAGCATTCAGCGGGATTTCGGTTTAAAAAAAACAGGATGACCAAGGAAGGAATTTTGCTCTTTGCAACAGTTTTTCCTTTCTTTTTTCAGTGTGAAGCTGTGATCCTTTAATGGTCAACCAACAGCTGGAGAAAACAGGCTGATAAATGTATACGTGATCACTAGCTGTAATTACAGTGTCAAATGAATTGCTATCTAACTAATACTCTATACCAGGGGTGTCAAACTCAAATACAGAGCGGGCCAAAATTTAAAACTGAACGAGGCCGCGGGCCGAGGTTGAACAAATGAATCCTTTAAGAGGTACCCAAACAGGTTTTGCATTGAATATTGACCAATCAAGGCTTATGTAACTTTACAGTGACATGCAAAATCGAGTTTAAAATGATAATAATTAAAAAATATCAATGGCATATTAAATAAAATAAAAATACAAATTGAATGCCTCTTTTATGTGGCGGGTTTGAGTTGGGGCGGGGTTTAGTGGTAGCGGGGGTGTATATTGTAGCGTCCCGTAAGAGTCAGTGATGCAAGGGGTTCTGGGTATTTGTTCGGTTGTGTTTATGTTGTGTTGCGGTGCGGATGTTCTCCCAAAATGTGTTGGTCATTCTTGTTTGCTGTGGGTTCACAGTGTGGCGTATATTTGTAACAGTTTTAAAGTTGTTTATACGGCCACCCTCACTGTGACCTGTATGGCTGTTGATCAAGTATGCCTTGCATACACTTGTGTGTGTGTATGAGCCGCATATATTATGTGAGTGGGCCGGCACGCTGTTTGTATGGAGGAAAAGCGGACGTGGCGCATGTAGAGAACGCCAAAGGCAGTGCTTTCACGGCCCGCCACCAATATTATTGTCCAGGTGGAAATCGGAAGAAATTCGGGAGGGGCACTGAACTTCGGTAGTCTCCCGGGAAAATCGGGAGGGTTCACGAGTATGAGTATTAGTGGTGAATGCGGTGTTACAGCGGCGGGCCAGCTCTAATGTTAATTTGATATTGCCTCAAGGGCCAAATGAAATTACACGGTGGGCCAAATTTGGCCCGCGGGCCAGAGTTTGACACCCATGCTCTATTTGCTGCAAAAAGTCAGTGTTAAAAAAGAACAACAAAAAAAATAGAAAAAATAAGGGATATTTTACTTGAACTGAGCAAAATTATCTGCCAATAGAACAAGAAAATTTGGCTTGGTGAGACTTTCCAAAACAGGTAAAATTAGCTAATCTCAATGAACCCCAAAATACCTTAAAATAAGTATATTCTTATGAATAACAAGTGCACTTTTCTTGGTAGAAAAAAAAAAGAAACCGTTTTGCTCAATATGTTGAAAAATATGCTAGTGCAATTATTTTGACATAACGATATGCGCTCGGCATCATCATTTTTTTTTTCATTATTGAAGTAAGAAATTATTACTTTCAAAAAATAATTTTATACTTGTGAGTGTTAATGACAAAGCTTTGCATTAGTTGATTTTGTAGTTTCAAGCATGTTTTACTCAATATGGGTCATAAAAGTTCAGCTACAAGCTGTAATATCTTACTGAGATAATTTAGGACCAAAATCCTTAAAACAAGTAAAACACTCTAACATAAAATCTGCTTTGTGAGAACAAATATCTTATCAGACAGAAAATAAGCAAATATCACACTTATTTGAGATAATGAATTTTACTTAGATTTCAGTTTTTGCAGTGTATGCACAGGTTGGCTATTTTTGTGAGTGTGTGTGTGTGTGTGTGTGTGTGTGTGTGTGTGTGTGTGTGTGTGTGTGTGTGTGTGTGTGTGTGTGTGTGTGTGTGTGTGTGTGTGTGTGTGTGTGCTCCTTTCTAAAGTCCTTCGTTGCTCGCCACAGATGCCGTTGCAATTTCATCCCACATGACAACAGAAGGGATCCGGTGACACACATAAGCATGCAAATCTGTGCACAGGCGAGCATAAGTGATGTCATAAACTTAATTTGTCACACTCGGAAATTTCATGAAAAAAAAAACTGTTGTGTGATGTGAAGATTCAAATGGACTGTCATCATTGGCAGACCATGATTGTACGATACTGACATGCAGTTAGATTCAGGCCTGATGAGGTACTGACTCTGTTTCAACTTCTCGTGTTCTAATCAATGTTAATATAGGTTGTTCATTTAAGTACCAGTAGAGTGGAAAAACAAGATGCTTCTATATTGAACCTATTATTGCATATTTCAGATTTCTGACATCAAAAGACTTCCAAAGTTTGCCAATAAATAGATATGATCAAAATAGTATAAATCTCCCAGAGATTCCTGAGACAGTTTGAGAGATAAGGCGGAAGCCAGTCACGGGATCCGTGACGTAGAAGTAGCAAGCACAGATCCCTTCCCCATCAACAACAATGCTAATCAAGCAGCCTGTCACAGTGCATGCACAATCCATCATTCTTGCGGCACCTCCACTAGAAGCGCCCCGGGACTCCCCCCTGCTCGCTCTTCCCGCATCGCAGCCGCACGCCTACATGGCTGCAATCTACAATCAGTACACCTTGACATGATGAGAGCCAGCGGACCTGGAGATCCAGTGCTAGATTGTAGTTCACTGTTTCTTATAATCCTTCCGTCACCTGTGATCGAGCTGTGCGCCTCGCTTCACTGGGCTTCCCGCCGGATTTTGGACCGCTTCCCTTGATCCTCGACCCTCGCTTGGACACGGACCTCGACGCCCGCTCCAGCCCACGACCTCTCGCTTGCTTACGAACTTCTTTCTTGCCTTGCTGCACTGGACTTTTGGACAATTCATTCAACACACACGAACAACAACCACTGATAACATTTACTTTGCTAATTTCTCACATTGTCTTAACTCATACATTATGAGTAGCATACACACCCCAACACATAATTAAGCTCAACAAACCTGTTGAGCTTTATCCTGTCGTTGTGTCGTCTCCTTCCCCCGTTGATCGTAACACAGCCTTTGTGCGAGGCCATAGCAATCACTTTGGGAAAAATTATGTCTCCGAACCTCATATTATATCCTTATATGATGAACCTATTAAAGAAGATGAGTAATATGTTTTAGATGCCAAGCGCTAAACAGATGCAGCTTTATTGTGACACTAGCATTAACAGTATAGTTCGGTGCTAAACTTACAAACTAACCATAATAAAACAACGACTTGCTGTAATATTTCCACTCACCCTGGGATGCCGACTGTTGGGATGTTTACAAAATCCCGTTCAGATGAAGATTCATCAAACATTCTCACAAAAGGTTGAAAAAATGTCAGCAGCAACGACGTATTTTTCACAATCTTGGGGGATGTAAAAGTCGATTAACTGGACACATTTGTCTACTACCAGGTGAAAGATGCATTAAAATATAATCCAGAATTAAATTTTGCCAAGTTTGGGACAAAGGAGAAGCAGCCCCGGGCTCAGTGTGTCAACAATAGCAGCGTAAATGGTAAATTAAATGGTTAATGGTTGTACTTGTATAGCGCTTTTCTACCCTACCATGAATTGATTAACGTGGACCCCGACTTAAACAAGTTGAAAAACTTATTCGGGTGTTACCATTTAGTGGTCAATTGTACGGAATATGTACTGAACTGTGCAATCTACTAATAAAAGTATCAATCAATCAATCAATCAATCAAACCCCTATTTTAAGGAGCCCAAAGCGCTTTGACAGTATTTCCACATTCACCCATTCATTCACACACTGATGGTGGGAGCTGCCATGCAAGGCGCTAACCAACACCTATCAGGAGCTAGGGTGAAGTGTCTTGCCCAAGGACACAACGGAAGTGACTAGGATGGTAGAAGGTGGGGATTGAACCAGTAACCCTCCGATTGCTGACACGGCCACTCTCCCAACTTTGCCACGCCGTCCCCCTAAGCAAGTATTAGCTCACTGCTATCATTGCCCCGTTAAAATAGTCCACCTACTTTAGCACCTCTTTTAACAATATCACTCATATTGTTTTCAGGTCATGACATGCAAATAGATTAGTGTTGACGGTTTTAGAGAGGGTATAATGGGCCTCGATATGTTTACTCAGTTGTTAGTTATTTTTTTATTATTTCGAATGCATGAAAAAAAGCCAAGTTTATGTGTCCTTTTTGTGAATGATAAACAGCACATCTCTTTACAATTTTTGCTCATTTCTAGTTTGACTGAGCTTATTATATGCTCAGAGTGCAGAAGTGTTTCTATTGTGAGGTACAGAAATTGCCAAAGATATTCGGAGCGGAATATTCAAAATGGTCGACTGAATTTGTGGCATTTTGTGATGTTTAGAGGGTATTTTCACATACTTTGCGGGGTGTAAATACAATTGGATATGATTTAATGCAGTGTGTTTCGAGAGATAGTGTCTGGTGTGCTGTGGGAGATTATGTAATTTCACCTAAGTGGGTTTAAAAATACTTTTTACAAACCAGTAATTATAATCCTCAAATGTGCCGTTGTTGAGTGTCGGTGCTGTCCAGAGCTCTGCAGAGTAACCGTGTAATACTTTTCCATATCAGGAGGTGGCAGCAGGTAGCTAGTTGCTTTGTAGATGTAGGGAACGACTACAATGGTTTGCAGGTACAAAGTTATCTAACGCTTAAACCAAAAAAAAACGAAAGGCGAGTGCCGCTAACAAAAGGCAGTGAAGCTTGGGATGGCTATGGAAAACGGAGCTAAAACTGAACTGGGTGCAAAAAAAAAAAAAAAAATAGAATGCTGGACGGCAGCAAAGACTTACAGCGGGTGGAGCAGACGGCGTCCACAAAGTACATCCGTACATTACATGACAATCAACACCAAAATAGGAGCGACAGACAAGAACTAAAACACTTACACACAGGAAAACACCAAAAAAACTAAATAAGTCATGGCGTGATGTGACAGGTGGTGACAGTACACCTACTTTGAGACAAGAGCTATAGTGATGCATGCTTGGTTATAGTTTGAATTCATATCCAAGAATTGCGAGAACAACTTTTTATTGTCAGTATCGGCTGCTGAGTTTCATTTTTTGTATGTTTTCTGCTTTTGTTGTGCCTCTGGATTTTTTCAATGACAAAAATGTGCCTTGGCTCACAAAAGGTTGAAAAACACTGAATTAATGGATACAATGAAACACAATTAGGTACATAAAGTCAACTTGTTTTTCCACTTTACTGGTACTGTAAGAAGATGACAGGAAAAATAAGAGACTAATTACATTTTCAACTACCCCTTGTTTTGGTTTTATTGTGCTGACAACCATTTGTTGTCTGACCTTTATAAAGTCCATCAGCCTATCCTTCCCTAGGAAGCTATGTTACTTTGTTTGTAAAAGTCATCCTCATTTTCTTTTAGTTTCAAATGTCTCTCAACCACTTTGTGATATTATTTTGCACTTCCCCAAACGCTGTAGCTGTGCCTCGTTGAATAAAAGATAGCACCAACAAACACCTGCCACATGTGATGACCTTCACGTCAGTTTATACAGTAATGTCTTTAGAGGGTTTTTTTTGTGTTTTTTTTTTTTTTTACCTTAGATCAATATGCTATAATCAGTGATAATACAAGTTACTTCTTAGTCCCATTTGTCTACCTTTATAAAAGAAAAAAAAATGGCTTTGCTTTATATTTGTAATCGAAGTGCCTAAATGTTATTGTGTGCCAGGAAAATGTACTTTGTTGACTGTTTTGGGGGAGTTTTGAGCTCGGATATATAATCCTTAATTTTTGGAAGTCACATTCATTCATTCGTTTAGCAAACTGCAACACTTTTAGTGCTGTCTTGTACTCGTTTTGTATTTGAATGAGGCGGTGTTGTTATCTTCAACTGCAATACTTTACCATTGTTGGTATAATTCATTCTTCCTACACTGTGGTTACAAATTATTGTTACAGTGTAACAAATATTGTTACCAATGGTAATGCAACTATGATACAACATGTGTATAATCCTTAAACGACGATATAACAATGAAACTCAAGGTATTAATCACTGAATGGAGAATCCACTCCCTTTCAGCCAAAACTGGACCATCATGCTTCCTGCTTACAGACTGTACATTACCTTTTGCATTATATTAATTTATATTATTACGTGTTGTCAACCTTGAACTTTTTTTTAATGTCATTGCAAAAAAATACTTTGACAGAAGATTAGATAGATTCTAGATTCGTAGGAGCCTAGGGTATGCAGCAACATATGACACACAGGATTTGCAGATCAATTTAAATATACTTCTGAGTTTTTATAGTTAAACTGTACACAAAAACATAATATATACAGTATACAGCTAGATAGATGGATGCATAGAATGATAGACAGACAGACGGATAGATGGATAGATATCTCTTGAAAAAAATTATGAAATAAAAATACAAAACAGTCTTTAAATGTTTTGGTCAGACTCAGTATTTGTCTAGTCTTAATGTGTGTAAACGTGTCACAATCACTAGTTTGTTCACGCTCGGCTCGTCATCCACACTTGGAAATTCTCTGTCAAACAAAACAAAACACTGGTCTCATCTCTGAAAAGAGAGAGTAGCAACATGCACCTCTTTATGGTGACTCAGAGTACGACAGCACCTTTCAGTGTATATTTATCTCTTTTAGATTCTACTGCGTAGAAAGCCATGGAGTAAGTGCCATCTACACTGGTGTATAAATGTGCAGGACTCCCTTGAAAAAGGGATTCTTAATCTCAATAGGATTTTCCTCGGTAAATAAAATGGTTACTCTTTTTTTTTTTTATCTTTACGAAAATAATGTATTGATGAGATGCTGACATACACAAATAGCCATGCCCTCTTTCGTTTGTGCTAAATGCTGATAATAAGCCACTCTTTAGCATGCCTAAGCACTAAAAAGGAAAAAAAAATACTTAACGACCGCCTTTTCTGGTTTCTACCCTGTATTTATCCAGTGCACTCAAGACCAAGCGCAGTGCTCTAAATTAGTAATTTTGCTTGTGAACTAAACGGCATATAGCAGCAGCCTCATATTGTATGACAGTTATTTTCAAACTCTGCTAAGTGCACCACTAGTGGTACGCGGGCCCCATCTAGTGGTAAACCAAAGAATACATTAATTAAATATTCAAACACAGTGTTACTGTTCAAACTGTGTAATATAACAGCGGCCCTAAAAAATTAAACATATGAGTTAAATAAAAACCTCTGCCTTGTATTTAATGAATACGTAGGCCTACTACGCTACTGCATTTTAATGTTGGTCATTATGATGGCACTTGCAGAGCCTAGTGTTTTCTGAAGTGATACTTGGTGAAAAATGGTTTTAAAAACCACTGCTGTGTGAGGTTTCTGTCCTGTATATGGTCAGGAAATGTGCAAATTTGCAAAAGGAAATGTTTCTGAAATCATAGGGAAAATACATGTATTTTGCATTTTAATGAAGAAATGCTAATAACCATGTTTAAATTGTGCTCACACATGCCCCTACCTCTTCGCGGTGAGGAAGGGACATTGCACGCTTTAACTGCAGTTATTTTGCAACAAGCAAAATTAGAAATTACACCTGCTGTAGAAAGTAATGGCACATAATAAATATGTCTGCAAACATTGGGATCATGCTTACAAACAAAAACAGGTAACGCCATCCGTCAACTACCATTAATTGATTAACGTGGACCCCGACTTAAACAAGTTGAAAAACTTATTCGGTGGTTACCATTTAGGGGTCAATTGTACAGAATATGTACTGTACTGTGCAATCTACTAATAAAAGTTTCAATCAATCAAAACTGAGTGCACTGAGCTCAGTGCTCATAGAGCAGGGGTGTCAAACTCATTTTAGCTCAGGGGCCGCATGGAGGGAAATCTATTCCGGCGTGGGCCAGACGGGTTAAATCCTGTCATAAAAACTTAAAAATACAAGTACGACAACTTCAGATTGTTTTCTTTGTTTTACTTCAGCCCAAAATACGACAAGCACATTCTGAAAATGTACATAACACAAATAATCCTTTTGATAAAAAACTTCAAGTTAGATGAAAATTCTGAGGAAAAAAATTGGTGCATTTTCAAAAACACCATGAAGAACACAATGAACTTTGACTTTATCTCAGTGCAATTAAACAACAAGCTATTAAACTTTAAGTCACAGCCCATCTAGGAATGAACAAAAAACAAAATAAAGCATAAATAAAAACTATTTTATGTATCATCTACCTCATTTGTCATTTCTACATATTTTGCACTGCAAAATATGTTCTGGGCCAAAAATAAATGATAAATAAATGATAAATGGGTTATACTTGTATAGCGCTTTTCTACCTTCAAGGTACTCAAAGCGCTTTGACACTACTTCCACATTTACCCATTCACACACACATTCACACACTGATGGAGGGAGCTGCCATGCAAGGCGCCAACCAGCACCCATCAGGAGCAAGGATGAAGTGTCTTGCTCAGGACACAACGGACGTGACGAGGTTGGTACTAGGTGGGATTTGAACCAGGGATCCTCGGGTTGCGCACGGCCACTCTTCCACTGCGCCACACCGTCCCTATAAATCACTCCATATTCTCTACTGTTTGCTATAGTTAACATATCTCAGTTATTGTGCAGAAATATGGGGATCATTCCAAAACTACGCTTGAGTCACTAATAGTGTAACAGAAAAGATCCGTTGGCATAATAAAGAATGTTGGCTATAGAAAACATACAAACCCTTTATTAATTAAATCAAGAATATTGAAATTTGGTGCATTTGCAACCATCTAAAATGATGTACAAAGCAAACTATAACCTGCTACCCAAGAATGTACAAAAATTATTCTCAACAAAAACTTAAGAGATAATTATCACTTAACACGTGTGTATGCATGTACGACATTTAAAACTTTGAGCATGTCAGTATGTGGTATTGAATTATGGAATGGATTGAGTAAAGATTTCATTCAAGAAACTGTTCAAACTATACGTGTTTACAGAGTACAAAGAAGAACAATTATGATAAATGTCTTGAACTTATTCAAAATGATATAACATTAATTTCATTTCATTGGGTGAATCATAACTGACTTAGCTATTTATGAATAAAAATGCCGTGTTTAGAATTTGTTGATGTAAATTTTGTACAAATTGAGATCAGGAAGTGAATATATGTGTTAGCAATTACTGCGAAGTAGAAAAGGGGTAAGATTGAATAAGCTTTGATCCTTCTTACTCCTTTTCAAACATGTAAAGACTAAAAAAAAGAAAATGGGTATAACAAGTGATGTATTGTATTGAAACTTTATACATGTTCGAAATATACTTAACCTAACCTAACTTAACAAACTAACATATTAATCCTGTGCGAACCTAACAAAGCATACAAACTGAGATAGAAATCATTTAAGGGGGTTGAGTTTCTCCTTGCCTTCTAGGCATCACTGTGTATTGGTAGAAAAATAACAACTGTGCAATGTGCAATCAATTTCAACAAGCCAAAAATAACAACTTCAAAGATTGACAGTGTTGCGGTAAATCACACGCAGTTCACTTTCTTTAAATGTGCACAGAAGACAATAATCTTCACAGAACCATAACAAGGTGCATTGTCTCATGCAGCATTTTACCAATTGTTTATTTTACTCTTGTTTGTTTTACGTTGAGTCGAGGTGAAGGAGTCGCAGCCCCCCTTTACCGTGTACCTATTATAATCCGTTGCCCGGATCTTAGTTTGTTTACGCTTTATGTCTCTTGTTGGCTTATTTCTTTTTCGGCACCCTTGTTTTGTGTCTCCTTGGTTGCCATGGTTATTTGTTTTCACCAGCCTCTGATTAGTGTTCGGGAGGCTCACCTGTTCCCGAGTGCTAATCAGAGAGCTGTTTAGTCCTACGTTTTCCCGTCACGCTGTCTAGTGCTTTTGTTTGCTTTATGCATCTGTCACCTTAAATGATTTCTAGTTCCCTGTGTGTGTCTCACGCTAAGTCCCGTCTTAGTGTTTCCCTGTGAGCTATTCCGCTAGCTTTCCATGCCATAGGCATTCCCTGTGTGTTCGGCACGCTCTCTTTGTGTTCGTTTGTTTTGTTCGTTTTGTTGTTTGTGAATGATTTATGAGAATAAATCATCTCCTACCTTACTGGGTATACTTGCTCGCCCCGGTATAAACTATTTGTTTGCCTAACAGTATTTTTATTGCGACATCCAGTGGAACCATTTAAAACAACATTTAAAAATGCAACTCAATTTTACACTTAGCAAACTCATCTCACGGGGCGGATTAAACCCGTTCGTGGGCCTGATTTGGCCCACAGTCCGCATGTTTGACACCCCTGTCTTAGAGTGGAGACTGGCTTGCATACTGAGCAGAATGAGAAGACTAGCCTCATCTCAGATTTTTGATTGTAGATAGAATGTATTTAATCAGTAAACAAAAACTAGGCTATGCCTCACCTGCCTTTTCTGACAGGTGCTCCCTGCTGCACAGCACTAAGGCATGGCGGGTGAACGAGCCAGGACATGTTATTGCCCACTTTTAGAGCACGATCCAGTTTACAGAGCCAGGATGTCCTGACAAATCCAGGATTTATGGCACACAAACTACAGTAATTCCCCTCACAAATTATCACCCGCAGATCAGAGTGAAACACAGACTGGTACACACACTCTTAACACCAGACTTGATCATAAAGTTAAAGTCAATCAAGTACCACTGATTATCACACACACACTAGGTATGGTGAAAATACCCTCTGCATTCGACCCATCCCCTTGTTCCACCCCCTGGGAGGCGGGGGGAGCAGTGAGCAGCAGCGATGGCCGCGCTCAGGGATCATTTTGGTGATTTGACCCCCAAGTCCAACCCTTGATGCTGAGTGCCAAGCAGGGAGGTAACGGGTGGGCACTCTAACCACAAGGCCACTGGAGAACTGAAGCCAGACTTGCCGTTCAGCAACCGGACTTTTGTTTCTCTTTCAGTTTTTTCTTACTTTTGAAGCAAGCGAAGAAAAAAACATAGTCAAATAATACCAATGAAATCAAATAGAAGGTATCATTTCACTCTTAAAGGCTCAACTTGTGAATACCTACAGAGATTAGTCTATAATATGTTTTAGTATTTAAATGCTGCGCACACAAAAAAAACAACATCTAATAGATGGGTTGAAGAGAGTCCAGTGAACGTGAAGCAGAAAGTGACATGAAAAATATATTTGTGCTCTAAAGGGGAACTGCGTTTTTCAGAATTTTGCCTATCGTTCACAATCATTATGAGAGACAAAAAGACAGATGCATTTTTTGAATGCATTGTAACTCGTTATTAAACGTAAATTAAAGTCGGCTTACAATGGAGTTAATGAAAGATCCGCTATTCTGCCCATAAACCCCTCTAGATAACCATCTAAAAAGAGCCAACAATACCCCATTTACATTTTGTGACCTGAATTTTCACCAAGTATTAAATATATTGTTCTAACGCAGACACAATTTATAGAGGCACATTGGCAGCGAGCGCTAACAAGCTCCTTGCTGCTTTATTGACATAATTAGCTGGTGAGCTGTCTTCTTGCCTCGGAGCTCCCGAAAGTTTATTCTCGATCAGCGATTCTCAAATCTTAATTGAATTGTAAGATGTCCACACTGACAATTATTTTGTATTCATGTTCCCCCGTGAAGTCAAAGGAAGAAGAAATAGTCACACGTCAGTTTGACACGCTAGTTTCGCCACAGTAGCCAACAAGCACAAACTTACTCTTGCCAATACAGCAGATAACCAAAATGTAATGTATAAGAATAAAGGTTAAAATAGAAGTGTTCTGCTGTCTGTGGTCTGCAATAGGCCCAATACTTATGTGAAATGTGAGCTTGTTTTGTTTTTGTAACTGAATGCAGTTCGTCATCATTCAAAAAGGATAATTAAACATCCAGTTTGCATCCTTGACAGGTGAATAATAGGTATGTGGGTTGAAAATATTAGTGGTATGTCATTTAAGAGTGTTACATTAGTGTGTGTGATACTGAGGTCATTCCAATTTCTTATTCCAAATTCCAAAGAAATGTGATAAATGTATTAATTTCAAGTCGATTTCAAATGCGTGTTTAAAACGTCAACATTTGAATATCATTGTGTGAAGTTTAAGTGATTGCAATATTATGTTAAGAGATAATACTAATGTTTTTGTAAAGTGTTTTAGTTACACGGTACAAAGCAGTACAGAAGACAATGTGAGAAATGAAAATTGTAAAAGTTGAACTCAACGCTGTTTTGCTACATAAATACTGTAATGACGGGACTCGAGTCGTTATCAAAGGTTCATCAGCTTTCAATGGAAGTCATAGCAATCCGACAACTGTTGGCCGCAGTCGACGCCAAAATAAACAACGAAGACAATAACAGAACTCTCCTACTACATCACTTCTATCACTTAACACACCTGGGAACCGAATGTTCTCAACATTGTCCGCCCTTTCTTAGCCTTCTAGCCAATCAACATGCAGAACACATGTAAATAAAGACTAACATTGGCAGGGAAAGCTACACATAACACAACTGTTGATCATTGAATAAACTACACTTGGAACATAACATAACATAGGACCTAGTTCGATATAATATATATATATTTTTTTAAATACACTAAAAACCTTTTTTTTCTATCTTCAAACAAAGTGTTACTGTTCCAACTGTGTGTGAGGTTGCAATGGCCAAACATATTAAATAAACTTGTAAAAACCCTGGTTTTTATTTAATATGTAGGCCTACTACACTACTGTATTTTAATGTTGGTCATTACGGAGGTACTTGGAGAGCCAAGTTTTTTCTAAGGTGGTACTTGGTGAGAAAAGTTTGACAACCACTTTTCTATATCAATAATAATGCCTCTCACTTGGATAGTAGAACGCTGAGGACATAATCTGACAAGTTAGTCAATTTAGGCATCCAATGGCAAGAATAACACTACAATTCCATCACCCATTTTCTTTGTGAGGATTATGATGCATTATTCATGTAGACGGAAATATATAAACATTCTAACATAAATTGAACAGTAAGTGATGATTTTATTATGTGGGTTTGCTCCAATAGGCTCCATTCCAAGCTGACTTTTGTTCGCATTTATTTAGTAGTTAGAATGCATTAAAAAACACATTTGTGTTCTTGTCTTACATAATGATTGTGAATGATAAGTAGGTGCAGTTCCCCTTTAATGTGGCATCAACATGGATCATAGTACCTTTGCGACAAATGGATTAGCGGCCTTTAAATAAAGCTGAACAATACTAACCGAATAAAAGCATGTTTTTCTAATAAGCAAAAGAGCATTTCATTGGCTTGAGTAAAAAAAAAAAAAAAACATAAAAACTAAAAGCCTGAAATATTGGAGCCTGAAATAATGGATGACTCTTTTGTCATTGTCATGGTAATCCTATATCATTGACTTCAGTTCTCGCTGGTCATTTTGGGGATTTTCTCTCCAAAAAGGTTTGAACATAGAGGGATTTATTTCATCGTGAATCATCCTTCATTTCCCCTGCCAATATTGACATCTGGTCAGTTACTGTGACCGCTTGCGGCTGGTTTGGTTTTGTATATCCTTTCAATATGGACAGATGTTTCCCACACTATCTGTAATTTGAGTTTATAATGTTTGGCCTAATGCACCCGGCTGCCTGCAAGACACTCACTGACATTGCGGATGTCTTCACAAGGCATGGCTGATGTGAAAATCTGATGATGACATGGAAATCAAATAATCAGTAAGTATTACGTTTAGCACAATAAGCTTTGAACTCTACTGAGGTTTACTCTGCTTTTGATCAACGTATTGTTGTTGAGCGGTGCATTCTCCATGCTGCAGTGCGCTCTCCAAAGAACTAATGAGTCATGCCAAAAGGTGAGGCTCTCTTTATGACTTTTTGGTTTGCTTTTCATTGTTACACAGTATTTGCACTGCGGTGGTGTGGGATTGCACTGAGAGCTCTTTTAAAATATTTATCTTACCTTCTTTCACTGCGAGTCAAAAGTGCAAAATCATCAAAACATCTCCCAGTATGACACAGTACAGTTCTACACTACAGAAAATGCAATCTCAATAAGAAACGTTGTTTTAAAGTGTTGTCCCCCTTATTTTGTGCTTCTTGTTTTTTCTTGTATATTTGACTGTTAACATTTTATTATTTAAATGTTAACATATTGGTAACTTTCTCTGACATACACAAACATTTGCATGCATGTTTTTGCGACGCTCAGAATTTGGATACAGTAGTTTGATTTGCATAGGCCAGGCCTGGGCAATTATTTTGACTCGGGGGCCACATTTAGAGAAAAAAATGTGTCTAGGGCCGGTATATCTATTTTAAGGAAAACTAATACAAAACCTCACAATAATGTCTGATTGAATGCTAAAAAGGTTATGACAGACTGCCTTAATAAAATGTAATGGAATTTTAAATTATTTATATGAACGATAACACACTTAATATTGACAAAATATGAATGTAACACCCACTTTCGATCGACATATTTTACAATCAAGTGAAACGCAACAAACCGTGAAATATGATCGCGAAGGGTACAAAATAAACCCACCAACAATCTGATATATCTGATATTTGCTGAATTTCCCCCAGGGATCAATAAAGTACTTTCTATTTTATTCTATTCTATTCTATATATCACTAAGCTTTAGAACTTTTTAATGAAAATCTTCTTCCACGTCTGTGGAAACGCTTCCCGCCCACACTGCTTGGTCCCTCGTCTGACCTGCTGTGACATAGATTACCAAGTAACTAATCAGATGACCATAGTAACTAATTAAATTACCATAGTAACTGGTATATCCTCCATTAGCGCAGATTCCAACCATCGAAATACTTTGCATAGTTCAAGACTCACGGTCATTAGAAAACATCAATGCTCATCATAAAGGCAGCAAAACTTTCCATCTTAAAGATCTAAAATAAGTATTTGGGAATGTCCGCTGGGCCAGATGGAAAAGCTCAACGGGCAGCATGTGGCCCCCGGGCCTTAATTTGCCCAGGTCTGGTATAGGCAGTGCATATTGACCATTAAATATTGCAAAGTTTATTCATTTGTTTGCCAGTTTTTAATGTACCATTCAGACAGCAAGAAATAGCTTGACGGCAAACATGAATGCCTTGTGTGAATCTTGGAGTGTTTGTGCGTGTGTGTAAGGGTGGGTATTCCAGAGTGACTTGTCACGGTGTGGTTTTCTGGGTTAACCACAATTCCTTATCAGCGATGTGATCACATGAATACGGTTGCACCATCAAAGCTACACAGCACCATGACACACACAGACAGTCACAAGTATTTGTCTCTGTCTGAACACCGTTGTAGTCCCCCGTTTGTGCCTCATGCAGCAAAAAGCAGAATGCAATCTTGCTGTGGTGAATTATCTATTTATCTATTATGTATTATTAATTTATCTCACAGTAGACACTATGAGCAGATGAAACGTTTGTTGTGGGGTTTTACTTAGAACAGCTATTAATTAAGATGGGCACATTAGGTGGGCACAATGGTCGCTGAAATAAATTGAAATTGACTAATAGATGTGGTTTATGTAGCATCAGTTTTCAATACAACAATTGATAGTAAGTTAATATTTATGAGGGTTGTCCCGATACCAATAATTTGTTAAATGTTCATCAATACTTTTCAAAACTTTTCAAAATAAAGGGAACTACAAAAAATCTGAAACATTGACGTTTTTTGAACGGAAAATCGTACAATACATTAAACATATGTTTATTATTGCATTTTATAAAACAATTTTAAAAGGCAATAAACACAATGGGGTTTTCTTGTTGCACTTAAAGAACAATTTACAATTTTCCATATTACACATAGTCTGTCATAATCAAGGATTAGGTTAGAATAGAATAAAAAGCTTTATAAAATTAAAATAAATGCTTCATGATTTATGGTTGCCAATCTCGGTCTGTGCTTTAAGAAAAATTCAATTATTAGTAAATACTAAAAACAAAACTATGGATAAAAGTACACAGATAAGCAAGGTAGCAGGTAAAACACCCATTTATTAAAGATAAAAAACTAATTGCAGGAATTTGTTCTAAAATTCAGTCATTTCACTTGCATTAATTGACGCTAATTGGGCGGTTTTAGCTGCGCTTTTGATTGATTGATTGATTGAAACTTTTATTAGTAGATTGCACAGTACAGTACATATTCCGTACTATTGACCACTAAATGGTAACACCTGAATAAGTTGTTCAACTTGTTTAAGTCGGGGTCCACGTTAATCAATTCATGGTATAAATACAAACGTTTGTATATACTATCATCATAATACAGTCATCACACAAGTTGATCATCAGATATATACATTGAATTATTTACATTATTTACAATCCAGAGATGGGATGAGGAGGGATTGGTTGATATCAGCACTTAAGTCATCAACAATTGCGTCATCAGAGAAATGGACATTGAAACAGTGTAGGTCTGACTTAGTAGGATATGTACAGCGAGCAGAGAACATAGTGAGTTCAGATAGCATAAGATCAAGTATATACATTAGAAATACATTTGTTTAATTACATTTGGTTATTTATAATCCGGGGAGATGGGATGTGGAGGGGGGAGGGTGTTAGTAAATGGTTGAAGTTGCCTGGAGGTGTTCTTTAAGCGCGGTTTTGACGGATGATAGAGATGCACTTACTTTTACACCTGTTGGGAGTGCATTCCACATTGATGTGGCATAGAAAGAGAATGAGTTAAGACCTCTGTTTGATCGGAATCTGGGTCTATTGTGGTTTGTGGAGCTCCCCCTGGTGTTGTGGTTATGGCGGTCATTTACGTTATGGAAGTAAATTGACATGTACTTCAGTATCAGGGAGGTGTAGCAGATTTTATATATTAGGCTCAGTGCAAATTGTTTTACTCCGTCCTCCACCTTGAGCCAGCCCACTTTGGAGAAGTGGGTTGGAGTGATGTGTGATCTGTGGTGGAGGTCTAAAAGTAACCTGACTAGCTTGTTCTGGGATTTTTGGAGTCTAGATTTGAGGGTTTTGGAGGTGCTGGAGTACCAGGAGGTGCAAGCGTAATCGAAAAAGGGTTGAACGAAAGTTCTCGCTAGAATCTTCAAGGTGCTTTTGTTAACCAGAGAGGAGATTCTGTAAAGGAATCTCGTTCTTTGGTTGACCTGATATTTGGCATCAAGCCAAGCAGCTGTGTGTGCGTCTACGTACCTGCACAGCAGAGGAGCTGGTTACCTTAGGAGGGTAATGTACAGTATGTGTGTTTGGGAGATTGAGAACGTGTTGGCTGAGTGACACCAGTGAGTGAGTGGGCGAGTAAAGAGAGAGAGTAAGTGTGTGCACTGTGCACTGGGCAGTAGAGTGATAAACGGGTCACATTGTGTCCTGAAAAACTAATAGTAAAGCAACCAGAGTGTCACGAATCGGCAGCCTCGTCAGTCCAACCCGAAAGCGGAGCTTAAGCAGACCCATTGCCCGGTAAATGGAAGAATGTGACCCCCACGAAAACATCGGCCCTGGAGGGAACGTCTGCCCTGTGCTCCTCGACTACGGTCTATATGGCAGCCGAACAGCAGGACAGGTGTAACAAAATGATTACCTGTCACTATTTAAACTCATTAAACAGATCTGAATGCTTATTATTTGAATGTTTTCCTAAGTTTGAAGCAAAGCTGATAATACTAATCGCCACATTTGGCGAGGCGTGTTTTAAAGCAACACTTGCAGCGTGGCGCCTCCCTGTTTAAAGCGGCAACTTTATTGTTAGTTTTGAAGTCCAAATACCTCCATATTGCGCTTCACGCACCTTCTATATTAGGAGAAGAAATTACGTTTTTTTTGTCGTTCTTCCTCTAAACAATGTTATTGCTTGTATGAACTTTGCGTGTACGTTTTGACACACTCAACATCATACGCCTCGGTTCTGTAGTCACCGCCGCCCAGCAGCATAGACGGTACCGGTATTTTTCGAAGGTGATATAGTACTGTTGTCAATTGATTAGTACCACAATACTTTATTAGTACCGGTATGATGTACGACCCCTCCTATATGCCTACCTATATATATATTTATATATATATTTTTTTTAACATGCCTCAAAATTGGTACATGCTCTCCCTGAGAGAGCATGAGCAGGTTCAGGTGGGCAGGGTTGGGGTGGCCGGGGTGAGGTGGGGGGGGTGTTTCGGGGGTGTAAATTGTAGCGTCCCGGAAGAGTTGGTGCTACAAAGGGTTTTACAAATTGTTTCTGTTGTGTTCATGTTGTGTTGCGGTGTGGATGTTCTCCCAAAATGTGTTTGTCATTCTTGTTTGGTGTGGGCTGACAGTGTGGCGCATTTTTGTAACAGTGTTAAAGTTGTTTATACGGCCACCCTCAGTGTGACCTGTATGGCTGTTGACCAAGTATGTGTTGCATTCGCTTGAGTGTGTGTGAAAAGTCGTAGATATCATGTGACTAGGCCGGCACGCAAAGGCAGTGCCTTTAAGGTTTAATGGCGCTCTGTATTTCTCCTTACATCCGTCTAAACAGCAGCATTTTAAAAAGTCATGAATTTTAATTTTTTAAACCGATACCGATAATTTTGAAACTAATACTAATAAGTTCTGACATTACATTTATCGGTCGATAATATCGATACCCCGATCTTATCAGACATCTCTAATATATTTATATTAGGGGTGGGACGGTACGTGTATTTGTATTGAACCGTTTCGGTACGGGGGGTTCGGTTCGGTTCGAGTTTCCAGACGGATATATTAAGTAGCGTAAACAATACTCAAAATGCCGGACATTTGAGGCATTTAAAAAACTCTGCCCTGACAGCCCCGCAAAAAAAGACATGTCCGCTGAAAAGAAGACGTATGGTCAGTCTATGCGGCCCGGTTGCTGCTAGCACCGGAGATGTCCTCTTTTGATAGCATGCTAGCAGCGACTGGGCTAGGATAGACTGACCATACGTCCTCTTTTCACTGGACATGACCTCTTTTGCGGAGCTGTTAGGGCAGAGTTTCTTAAATGCCTCAAATGTCCGGCATTTTGACTTATGGTTGCGTGTATTAACAATGTACGTTCAGGGTTAAGAAGGGGTTAAAAACAAAACACATTGTTCGCGCAACAGCAGCGATGGTAGGGGTGTCAAAAGTGTGCCCCAGAGGCCATTTGCGCCCACAGCTAATGTTTTAAAAGCCAACGGCAAATTCTAAAAATACTATTAAAATAAACCAAAAAATAACAGAAGTGAAACAAAAAAGCTTGAAGGTTAAATATAATTTGGAAAAAGTTGCAATGATGACTAATAAAACAAAGCAGTTTTTTTTATTTCAAACTGTCATTGCTCAAAACCTAAAATTGAATCAAAATCAATGTTATTATGAATTATTGACTTATCCAAGGTTCCCATTACTTCACATCAAATATTCCACAAAGAAACATATTTTTGGTGGAAGATTTTGCAAATTTGGTAAATAAATAACCCCAAAAATTATATTTTGTTGTTTTCTTACTGTGCCAAAAATGAACCTATATATATATATAACCTATATATATATATATATATATATATATATATATATATATATATATATATATATATATATATATATATATATATATATATATATATATATATTTTCCTAGGTCAGGAAAAAAACACAAGAGGCTATATCATCCCTATAAGGCTGTTTCACAGGTTTCCCTAATTTTATTCCGCTCTACCGGGGTATTGAGCACTCTATAACGGATAAACCACAGAAACATCGACTAATATATATATATATATATATATATATATATATATATATATATATATATATATATATATATATATATGTATTAGAATCTCCAGAGAATAGTGCTCAATACCGTGGTAGAGCGCAATATATGTATGTCTGGGAAAAAATCAGCAGACTATTTCATCTCTACAGAACTGTTGCATGACTGTTGCATTAGGGGTTCCCTCAATCATCAGGAGATTTTTGTTGGGAAAGTCTCCTGATGATTGAGGGAACCCCTCCTGAAACAGTTCTGTAGAGATGAAAGTCTTGTGATTTTTTTCCCCCACACACACACACACACACACACACACACATATATATATATATATTGTGGATTGAACTTTCACAGTATCATGTTAGACCCGCTCGACATCCATTGCTTTCCTCCTCTCTAAGGTTCTCATAATCATTATTGTCACAGACGTCCCACTGGATCATTATTGTCACCGATGTCCCACTGTGTGTGAGTTTTCCTTGCCCTTATGTGGGCCTACCGAGGATGTCGTGGTGGTTTGTGCAGCCCTTTGAGACACTAGTGATTTAGGGCTATATAAGTAAACATTGATTGATTGATTGATATATATATATACATATATTATAGCACCCCCCACGACCCCAAAAGGGACAAGTGGTAAAAAATGGATGGATATCGTGCTTCCATCATCCATCTCTTGTATCTACTCGTTTCTGAAGAACTGATTTTTCCTTGGCTGCCAGTTGTGTGTCACACTTCATATTTTTGTGTTCCAAACGTCGGTGTTTTGTCGTAACTTGCTCTGCTGTCACTTCTGCTGTCACTTTACCGTATTTTTCGGATTGTAAATCGCAGTTTTTTTCATAGTATGGCCGTAAAATATTAAATACTATTATTTATCTAATTCGCAGAAGAGACAAAGAAAATGTCAGCAATCGTCACACACACGTCAACCAATAAGAATTTGGCGGGGCAGGGTCATGGCAGAAGTGCATAGTGGGTCATGGGATGCTAACTGCTATATGCTATATGCTACTGCCGTAGCTATTAAAATGGATCATTTCAACGTTGGCGGTAACCTATAAAAACTGACAAGGGCTGAACAAAAATGGCACCAAAAAGGAAATCATGTACTGCAGATTACAAGCTGGATGTAGTGAAATATGCACCCCCCACGACCCCAAAAGGGACAAGTGGTAAAAAATGGATGGATATCGTGCTTCCATCATCCATCTCTTGTATTTACTCGTTTCTGATGAACTGATTTTTCCTTGGCTGCGAGTTGTGTGTCACACTTCATATTTTTGTGTTCCAAACGTCGGTGTTTTGTCGTAACTTGCTCTGCTGTCACTTCTGCTGTCTGTTTACCGTACTTTTCGTATTGTAAATCGCAGTTTTTTTCATAGTATGGCCGTAAAATATTAAATACTATTATTTATCTCATTTGCAGAAGAGACGAAGACAATGTCAGCAATCGTCACACACACGTCAACCAATAAGAATTTGGTGGGGGAGGGTCATGGCAGAAGTGCATTGTGGGTCATGGGATGCTAACTGTTATATGCTACTGCCGTAGCTATTAAAATGGATCATTTCAACGTTGGCGGTAACCTATAAAAACTGACAAGGGCTGAACAAAAATGGCACCGAAAAGGAAATCATGTACTGCAGATTACAAGCTGGACGTAGGGAAATATGCAGCAGAAAACAACAAGAGGAAGTGGCGCATACCTTTGGAGTTGGCAGAGTTGTTTAGAAGCGACATCGAGGAAGAAGATTTCATCGCATTTATCGATTAGGAGTGACAGATTGTTTGGTAAACGTATAGCATGTTCCATATGTTCTATATGTTTGAATGACTCTTACCATAATATGTTACGTTAACATACCAGGCACGTTCTCCGTTGGTTATTTATGCTTCATATAACGTACACTTATTCAGCCTGTTCACTATTCTTTATTTATTTTAAATTGCCTTTCAAATGTCTATTATTGGTGTTGAATTTTATCAAATAAATTCCCCCCAAAAATGCGACTTATACTTCAGTGCGACGTATATATGTTTTTTTCCTTCTTTATTATGTATTTTTGGCCAGTGCAACGTATAAACCGGAGCGATTTATAATCCGAAAAATACGGTACATACTTACAAAAGTGTGGCTTCTCCTAGCAGTTGTGGCCCTACATAACCGCAAAGTGTTTTACGCCACCGGCCGGCACTGCCTGATGGGGATGCCAAATATACAAAACCAAGGCAAGAAAAAGGGTTTTGCATATTGTGATCACTTTAAGGGAGCCCATGAAGCTTGTCTCTGTGGCTCACACCTAAATCCAACCTTGAGTTGTTCGTTCATTGAAAAAAATAGGAGAACAAATGCTGCAGCAAATTACCTTGTGCAGAACAAAGGAAGAAATTACATTTAATATACTGTAGCTACAGCTGTTTAGCTGCAGCATTGAGAGAGAAAAAAATGCACATATGGGTTAAATGTGCCTATTTGCTGCAGTTTCATTCTCACCATCTATCATGAAAGTATCAAGCCAAGATTCTGTTCTGTGACTCCACCAGCTCCACACGCTCAGCAATGAGGCACATGCATAGCTAGGTAACTGCTGTTACGCTTTGGAGTGCATCACAAAGCAGATAGAAGAAAAAAAAATTATGAAAAAAGAAATTCTTGGATAAGAATCTTGTGCAAAACACAATTTTGCCTCACTTTAGGAAACGTCCTAGTTAGAACCCTGCTGTGCTTTACACAAACACACACAACGTTAATTATTTGGCTGCTTTCTCTCTTGCATGCCAACTCATACATTTCCCCTGGTTTGACTGGGTAACTAAACACTGTACTCCACGACTTTTGTGTTTGACACATGTCTTCTAGAATATGCTCTGTGGATCTGAACACACACACTTAAATGCACTTAAAAAAGCAAAATCAACATTCTACAAACAATCAAGCACAAACTGAAACTCAGAGGTGGGTAGTAACATGCTACTTTTACTCCGTTACATCTACTTGAGTAACTTTTGGGATAAATTGTACTTCTCAGAGTAGTTTTTATGCAACATACTTTTACTTTTGCTTGAGTATATTTATAGAGAAGAAACGCTACTTTTACTCCGCTCCATTTATCTACAATCAGCTCGTTACTCGCTACTTTTTTTTTATCGATCTGTTAATGCACGCTTTGTTTGTTTTGATTTTGTCAGACACGCATTCAAAGTAGGAACTACGCATGCCTGCGTTTCACCAATCAAATGCAGTCACTTGTGACGTTGGACGAATCAAACAAAACCAAGCGGTCACGTGACCGTCACACGTCGAATCCGACCTAAAAAAGTTGAAAAACTTATTGGGGTGTTACCATTTAGTGGTCAATTGTGCAGAATATGTACTGTACTGTGCAATCTACCAATAAAGGTTTCAATCAATCAATCAAAAGTGTAAAGGAAAAAAGACACTTTTTATTTCCCCGTACAATCCCGTCAAAAGCCTAAAGACTGATCGCACAGTTCCTGTCTTCACAATAAAAGCGCCGCTCCATCGCGCCTGCACTAACAAAATAAGAGTCTCCGAAGTCCAGCGCAAACAAGCGAGCAAGCTACGGAGTTTGCCGCCGATGTATTTCTTGTAAAGTGTATAAAAACGAATATGGAAGCTGGACAAATAAGATGCCAAAAACCAACGACTTTCATGTGGTATTAGACAGAAAAGAGGAACTTTTTTTCTCCTCCATTTGAAAAAGTGGACATTATCAGCACTATACTGTCTGATTCCAATCAATACAAGTCTTCATAATCAGGTAATACACCAACTTATATTCTTGTCTTCATGAAAGATAGGAATCTATATGTTAAACATGCATGTATATTCATTAAAACACCTTTAACATGTCAACAAAAACGTCAAAATAAATAACTACAAATTATATGCTGTGTATATATATATAGATTAGATTAGATTAGATTAGATAGTACTTTATTTATTCCGTCAAGAGAGTTCTTTGAGAAAAATTAAAATTCTCGGCACAATCCCATTCAAGTTTAAACAAACATTACAGGGAGACAGAACACGATCGCTGCCGGGTCTGCCGGCTTCCAGCGCCCCTTACAAAAAACATGAGATAAAGGTAAACAAAAGGGGGGAGGGGGGGAGAAAAAAATAGAAGATTAAAATAAAATTAAAAAAATCGGTCTTTGCCTGGGCCCTGGAGAGGAGGTGCAGACTGAGGCCAAGGGAAAAAAACAAATAAATAAAAAAAATTAAAAAACAACTCATAACCATGGTACACATCCCTCTTCCATGTGTGTAAGAGGGAAACATCAAACATCAAAGAACACAGAGGACATTAAAGACATTAAAGCAGCAGATACAACCAGACACTTCTACATACAGCTATGAATAAAAAGTAAAATAAACATATCCACTGTGGTGGCCTCTGCGGTGTTCCACGCCATCGTCTGCTGGGGAGGAGGGAGCATGGTCAGAGACAGAAGCAGACCCAACAAAGCAACCAAGACAGCCGACTCCACTCTCGGCCAGTGTCCAGTCCGAATGGATGAGCGAGGATACGTCCAAGGTGACTGAGGTGTCCGACACCTGCTCACCCAGTCAAGACACCGCGAAGCCGCTCCGTCCCAGCGCTCAGTGCTAGCTCCGCAGCCCTGTCCCTTCATCCGCATCTCCTCCAGTACATCCAAACATACTATATATATACATATATATATATATATATATATATATATATATATATATATATATATATATATATATATATATATATATATATATATATATATATATATGTGTATATGAGGTAGATCACCTCGACTTGGTCATTTATTAAGTAATTGATTAACGTTGAAAAACTTATTTGGGTGTTACCATTTAGTGATCAATCATACAGAATATGTACTGTACTGTGCAATCTACTAATACAAGTTTCAATCAATCAATCAATCAATCAATCGATGAATGCCTACTGAGCCTATGGTGCTGTTAAGTTATTGTGGCTCAATTTGCCTTAATTTTTTTATTTTAATGCATTATTATTTAATCTATATTATTGTTTTAGTTGCTTAAGAGATATTCCTGGCTATGAATTTGCTCATTGCTATTTTTATGTTTTTGTGCATTATTTGTTGCCGTAATTATTAAACGAACAGGTTACTCATCAGTTACTCAGTACTTGAGTAGTTTTTCACAACATACTTTTTACTTTTACTCAAGTAAATATTTGGGTGACTACTCCTTACTTTTACTTGAGTAATAAATCTCTAAAGTAACAGTACTCTTACTTGAGTACAATTTCTGGCTACTCTACCCACCTCTGCTGAAACTCTGGTGTAACAGGTTGATAAAGTAACACACCTTTTCAACAAATTGGGTGAACAAATAGCGATATTTCTCGAACACGGCGAGCTATGTGAAGTGCGTCAATCCTCCTGATCCGTAATGCACTAATGGTATTCATTTTCATGCCTGCAATAGCGGCTTGTTTTCAGATCCTTTTCATCAGATTTGCATTGATTAACTTCCAGAAGGGTTCACTTTTGACACTTGAGCATATATGGATGGTTCTGCAAAGCTTTTTAGGACAAAGGTCATGTCCACTTAAACATGTACGGTACATTTTTAACAACTTTTAGTCCTGCATCAGAACAAAGAGTTAAAAGTCCTCTCTAATGATGATACCATTGGCACTTATTTCATAGTTATGGGGCTAAAAATTATGTCTAAAGTAAAATGTCAAGTACATTATGGAACGCCCACCTTTAGCTCCAAAATGTGGGTGGGCCTGCATTAGCCAGCTGACATTACCAACAGAAGACTGAAGCCAATTTTATACTGCGTACTATGTGTTTTAGCGTCTACATACCAAATCACACGGATAATTTTTGGGGGAATTATCAAATGTGTGTGCCGGATACATTGTTGCAGGAATACGACTAAGAAGAGGTCAGCTTGCATATATTTCCAAATGATAGAAATAAGAGAAAAGAATGGACCTCTTCTGTCAAACTGACTCACGCAAAATGCAACAGACCAAGTGTAAATTGCAGCAATCATCTTAATGCCTCTGAATTTGATGAAAAGTGGATTTAAGCAGAGTTTTGCTGGATACAATTAAAAGACTGAAGCCAAATGTTGAGCACCCTCGACAGGAGAAAGACCAAAACCAATGGAAAAACGGACAGAGAAGAAATGAAATGAGGTAAAAAGAACGTAAGCCGCTAATATTCTCTGCCATTTCTATTGATGTTTTTTCTCAAGATACTTAAGGAAATGCTGAAAGAGCACAAGGAAACACAGGATGGTGCGGGTGTTTCGGGGCCCGAGCACCCACGGACAATGCTGAGCACCCACGTGGGATTGACGGCAACTTTCATTCTTTTACATTATTTTTGAAAAATCAATCCTGTTGTTAATTTAGTGGCATTTTTGGTAGGGCTGGGAATAAAAGTAATTAAGACAAGAACTAAAACACTACACATAGAATACACAAAATAACTCTAAATAAGTCACGGTGGGATGTGACCGGTCGTGACAGTACACGTACTTCAAGACAAGAGCTATAGTGATGCATGCTTAATTACGGTTTGAATTCTGTCATGATGGGGGCGTCACAGCTTGCTGCGGGGTTTGTTCTTCCGGGATCCAAACGGACTACTCTGGACCAGGCGTGAAGGTAGCAAGATTTTCAATTCTGCACTATCAAAATAGGAACAAACAAACAACGGCGTGGAAAAAACACAAAACTGTGGCATGAAACAAACAATATAAACTTAGGCTTGGAACAAGCAAGACTTACTGTGGCATGAAAACGAGCAGCATGAACTATGGCATGAACAAAGCAAATACAGAGCAGCGTGAACTAGGCATGAAAGGAGCAATGTCGCCAGGACGACTAACTGGCAAAACAGGCTTAAATAAAAGTATCCTGATTAGAGCAGGTGCGTTTTTTACATGAGGCAGGTGAAACTAATGGGTCGTCATGGTAACTAAACAAGGGAGCGTAAACAGGAACTAAAAGAGTCCAAAACTAATTGATCCCGAGAGGGACAATTGCAGTAGAAGATGAATGGATGGATTTGTTTGAAATCTTTTACATTTAAACATGCCATTATATCAAAAAGAATACCAAATACTTTGACTCTTGCTTGATTACTCAATTTATTAAAAAAACCCAGGAGAGCTTCTTGTGGTATCAGCCGTATATGTCCATGTGACATCCTTCTTGGTCTTCAGTACTAAGACCGCCCCCTGCTGCTGACATGGCCAAGTATCGTCACAGGATAACGTTTTGGCAGCCATAGGTGTCGTATTGATTCCCTACATAAAATAATCCAGTATGTGTCATCACGATTATTACTATGAATATGAACCATTAAATGAAATTTGTGTCCTTGCCTTGATTTTTTTACATTGTTGAAATCAATGTCGGGGTGGGGTTGGTGTTTGTGTCTATGGGGGGTAATTGTCCATATGTCTCTGACAGATGGGGACACAAATCAGTCCGAGAAGTAAAAGTTGGCACTGTTTTAAGAGAAGTTTTACCCGGCATCACCTCTGCGTGTCGCTTAAGTATTCATGGCCTGTGGAAATGTGCGTACGGCAGTTATAAGTGTGGCGTGAGAGAGCACACGTTTCCACATCAATGTCAGTCTTGATACAGCTCATCTTTGCTGTGAAAAGGCGTGTATGCCAGGTTTTTGTGTGTACGCAAGCTTGTTACATGAGGGCCCTGGACACTATGGGGCCTTTCCATTTGGTAAATGCAGTGGTGTGGCGTCAGGGCCAGCAATGCCTTCTCTGCTGGCCTAAAATCACCAAAAATCATGATCATAATTAAAGAGAAATATATTTTTTTGATTTACTTTCCCTAAATATCTAAAAGTATTCATATTGTCGTCATGTCATAACATGCTCCTTCCAGCGCTGTTGTTTTTAGGTCATACACGGACACAAATATTTGACAGACAGCTGCGATAGCCAATCAGATCACGAGTTGATGTCAGTAAGGCCTTCTAGCTGGCCAAAGGCAGATACTGTATCGTGATGTTATGAGGCAGGTAACAAAATAATGGCACAGTAGTGAAGAGCATGCACAGTAGCACCGGCAGCTGGATGTTATTGATGAACCCGCTGTGGAGCAAATTTTATGAACTCAGCCAACACACCT
Organism: Nerophis ophidion; assembly: GCF_033978795.1. Lineage (NCBI taxonomy): Eukaryota > Metazoa > Chordata > Actinopteri > Syngnathiformes > Syngnathidae > Nerophis > Nerophis ophidion. The sequence continues at coordinate 28,653,182 of NC_084616.1, read as the reverse complement.
CGTCTGCATCTTTTATGCTTAGACAAGGACAACACTTATATTTGCAAGGCCATTTTCAAGAAGGATATTTAAAGAGAAACTACATCTTGTGAGACCATGTCGGCCAACCCTAGAAGCTAACTCAGCTGTCCCGGCGATGAAATGTGAGTTCAGATCATTTATTTCTTAATTTTATCAAATTCAATATGTTGTTTGCAATTTTAATTTTGGACAGTACCACATAAGATATGTTTCAATTGCTGATGCGGGTTTATTGATTTTTAAATGTGCCACAAAATAACCCGTTTTGTACAATGCCCATTCGTGCATAAATGTGTTTCTGTATAGTATTTCTCCAGCAATCGTCATGTGGTGACATCAAGTATGGTATTTTTAGAGGTAATCATTGAAGTCGGACATCACTGAGAAAATTGGAAGAAGAAATGACAGTCTGGTGAATTGCAAGCTAGGATAATAAGATTTTACCATAATGTGCTAATATTTTGTACAATCTCCGAATCAGTTCTTGTGAGAACCCATTTGAAGTCAATTATAACGCAAAACTGACTTTCTGTCCACGGCATGAGCCTCCTTAAACTGCATGAGATTAATCATCTACAATCAGTGGTGTGCCGTTAGGGCCAGCAAGGCATTCTCTGCTGCCCTAACATAATCAGAAATCATGATCATAATCAAAGATACCATTATTTTTGTATTTACTTTCTGTAAATATCCGAAATTATTCATATTCTCTTCATATCATATTATGCTCCGTTCCAGTACTTTTGTTTTTAGTTTGGGTTTGTATTCAATCAGAAATCAGCTATCTTATGTTGCTATGCTGTACGAAATCTGCCAGACGCCTTCAGAATCAACAATGCGGGCGTCCATGCACTGTAAGTGAACGGGCACATACAGGTGATAGACAGTTGCGACAGCCAATCAGATCATGAGTTTTTGTCAGTAAGGCCTTCTAGGGATAGGGTTTACGCGTCCTGTAATTGGATACTCATCGGGACCGTTAGCGGATGAATTTGAGAACACAGATTTGAGAGACAGTTGTGATATCCAATCAGATCACAAGTTGTTGACAGTAGCTGTTCTGTTACAACTAAAAGTTGTAAACTCTTGTTGTTAAAGTGTGTCATGCTTGTCATTTAATTCACATTGTTACATGTGAAATCCATTGTGAAATTTGCTGACGACACAACTGTGGTGGGCCTGATCTCCAGAAACGATGAGACGGCCTATCTGAGTGAAGTGAAGAACCTGGCACACTGTTGTGTCAGGAGAACCACCTCGCCCTGAACGTCAGCAAGACCAAAGAGATCATAGTGGATTTTAGGAGACGGGAGGCAAGGAACTGCAGTTCCCTTAGCATAGAAGGGACGCCGGTCGACAGAGTGACCAACTTCAAATACCTTGGAGTGACAATAACAGAAGACCTGTCCTGGACCACAGACACAGACAAAGTGGTGAAAAAGGCACGACAGCGTCCGTACTTCCTCAGGATACTGAGGAAGTTTAAGCTAAACCACAAAAATCCTCAGAAACTTCTACTCATGCACAACAGAGAGTGTTATGACTAAAAACATCACCTCCTGGTATGGGAATAGCACCACACACGACCGCAACAGACTGCAGAGAGTGACCAGATCAGCCGAGCGTACCATCGAAAGTATACTCCTAACCATCTGCAACATCTACACCAGGCGGTGTAGATCCAAGGCCAAGAGGATTGTGAGGGACTCTAGCCACCCAAGCAACTGCCTGTTCTCACTGCTGCAGTCAGGCAAGCGCTACCGGAGTCTCAAGGCCAACACGGAGAGACTCAGGAGGAGCTTCTATCCCCAAGCCATCAGACTGCTCAACTGCACCGCTGATTAACACTCATCACAATTGCACAAAACCGCACGCATAAGATCACTTTACTTACCACTGTAATTACCGGACTACAATAGTCTTCATTCAATGACTGTAAATAATGTAAAAAATGATGTAAAAACACTTTACTTACCACTGTAATTACCGGACTACAATACTTTTCATTCAATGATTGTAAATAATGTAAAAATATAGTAAAAACAAGAGTATAAAGAAGTCATACTGTTCCATTACCTTTGTTCATACTATTGTCAGTACTCAACTGCCAAAGAACGGTCGACACCTTCATATTTGTTCCTTCCTATACTGTATATACTGTTACACTATTTGATCTTACACTGGTACTGTATTTGACTACTGTACTTCTACTTGTACTAATACTTCTACCATAACTTCAGTGACTTATTGTGCAACTTAACTGTCTTGTAATTAATGTACATCAGAGCTATTCAATTGTTGTATTTTTTTTTGTATTTAGTGTATTAGATTCTGCAACTAGTGTTTGGAACCCATTGTACGCAATATCTGAAGAGCATGGACAAAAGCATTTCACTGTGGTGTTGTCTGCATGTGACAAATAAAAACTTGAACTTGAACTTCAACTTGAAATGTGTATTTGTCGCCATCATGTGGTGAGAGCAGTTAATATATATTTGAGAAGTGTGTAGTTTGAATCAAACTTTATTGACCGGAAGTTGGATACGCCAAGCAGAAAAATTGACGGTGTTTGTTATAATTGCTGATGCGTTTTAATTGATTTTTAAATGACCCGTTTTGTATACTGTTGATGTGTTTCAATATCCAGTAGGGCGTAAATGTGTTTCTGTATAGTATTTCTCCACCAATGCTCATGTGTGTGACGCTTGTGTGGCATTGTAATGCCGGATTGGTTCTTCCGGGGATGCGTCGAAACGATGAACACAACAAGGTAAGTTATAAATGGATTTATTAAATAATAAAAGGCTAGGAACAAAAACACTGCTGTAAAGAGAAGGCAAACCAAAAACGCTAGTATGAGAACTAGGAAGTAAAAGTAAACAACTAAGCTGGCGCGAAAGCACACAAAAAAACAGAAAAACAATTCCTCAGCATGTGAGCTGGAATAAACAAATGGCTTAGCGTAAAAGCTAGCGAGAATATACATACAAAGATGAAGGTCGAGAGTCGTCACTGTTGCGCGTGGGCAAATTAGGATCCGAGGAAGACTGAACAGAAAAGGCTGGCTTATAAAGGAGGGTGATTAGCTGAAGCAGGTGTGCGGTACGAGTGTAGCAGGTGAACTAATGAGTAACCAGAGTGATGGGCAAAACAGGAAATAAACGGGTCAGACTGAGAATGAAACAAAAATGGAAATAACAAACATGTGAAGATCTGAGCAGCAGATCGCAACAGTATTCCCCCCCAACAAAAGACAGATACCAGATGTCTCAAAAACACAAACAAAAACTTGAACCCCCTCCCCAAAACCAGAAAGTCCACAAACGAAGGGAGGGCGGAGGGAGGCCACGGTGGAGGGTCGCCAGATCGCATGTCCCCGAATCCACCGAGGACACATCATGTGGCGGCGGCGGGTGGAACGCTGCTGCCGAACAAGTTTTGGCGGGCGACCTCGAAAAGGCCACATTAGTGGCCGCCTCGCAGGATGAGGTGCCCGGCGAGGCGGACGACCCGGGCACGGCCACATCCGTGGCCGACATGGAGGAGGGAGTATCTGGCGAGGAGGATGACCTCGCAGAGGCCACGCCCGTGGTCGACGTGGTGGACGACGCCTCAGCACCGAAATCCCAGCAGGCTTGGAAGCAGCAGACGAGGGTGCGGGGACTGCAGCCAAAGCAGGCCCGAGTGCAGCTGGCGAGGATGATGCGGGTGCTGCAGCCGAAGAAGGCGTCGGAGGCGGCCTGGGAGCCGCAGGAGTCGTCGGAGGCGGCCTGGGAGCCGCAGGAGTCGTCGGAGGCGGCCTGGGAGCCGCAGGAGTCGTCGGAGGCGGCCTGGGAGCCGCAGGAGTCGTCGTAGAGGCAGGCGTATTAGTCGTCGGCAGTGCTTGGCGGCGTGGAGCTGGTACCGGCGCTTGGCGGCGTGGAGCTGGTACCGGCGCTTGGCGGCGTGGAGCTGGTACCGGCGCTTGGCGGCGTGGAGCTGGTACTGGAGTAGGCTCCAGCCCTGTCGACACAGTTGTAGGCTCCAGCCCTGTTGTCGACGTTGGTGTGGGCTCCAGCCCCGTCGTCGACACTGGTGCTGGAGTAGGCTCCAGCTCTGGAGCTGGTACTGGAGTGGGCTCCAGCTTTGGAGCTATTGCTGGAGTGAGATCCAGGCTAAAGTCTGTAACTGGTATGAGAACCAGTTCTGGGTCGGAGGCTGGTGTGAGAACCAGGTGGGAGTCTAGTGCTGGTTTGAGAACCAGGCTAGAGTTCAAAACTGGTGTGAGAACCAGACTAGAGTTCAAAACTGGTGTGAGAACCAGGCCCGAAAAAGCTGCTGGTGTGTGAACCAGGCGAGAGTCGAATTCTGGCGTGAAAACCAGGTTAGTGTCATGTGCTGGTGTGAGAACCAGACTGGGAGCAGTGCAGAACACCGGTGGTGGAGGACGTGCTGGAGGTAATGACCTCGCGAGTCCGAACACCGGTGGAGGAGGTCTACAAGGCCGTTGAGACTTGGCCGGGGGAAAAACAGGTGGAGGAGGTCTACAAGGCCGTTGAGATTTGGCCGGGGGAAAATCAGGTAGAGGAGGTCTACAAGGCCGTTGAGACTTGGCCGGGGGAAAAACAGGTGGAGGAGGTCTACAAGGCCGTTGAGACTTGGCCAGGGGAAAAACAGGTGGAGGAGGTCTACATGGTGGCTGTGGTTTAGAGGGTAGTATCTGTGCTACCTCCGTAGCACAGCTATAGGTCATAGCCCCTTCCTCCAGACGGGGATCCCAGACCCGTTCCCTATGGTCAGGGACTGACCTTAAGGGAGGGTGGTGGGAGGCTTGGAGGCGGGCCGACTCCTCCCCTTTAATTTGTCCAGAATTTCCTTTAGAAAAGGGAGGAAACACCTTGGACTTGGCCGGAGAATGAGGTTTTAAAGGAGGTGTAGGAGAAAAACTAGGTGACTGAGGTTGACTAGAATAATAAGAAAAAATATCCTGATAATTCTGTATCTTGTCATGAATGTTATTGATATTCAAAAAAGGTTGGGAATGAGAATTACTGTCCACAATATAAAAATCTTCTGAAAAAATGTCATCAACAGAGGCCGGTGTTGCGTCACCGGTGGGCGTTCCCCAATTGACGTCATCGCTTGTGTCAGAAAAAGTGTCATGGCAGCTTAAGGAATGATTTGAAAAAAAACAAGCAGGATTACCGGTAATGACGGGTGAATCCTGGACGGGGTGAAACTTGCTGTGTCCATGGGGAGGAATAAGTGGTGCTGGAACATTACTGCCGTGCGGGGGACCTCTCCACTGGACCCCCCGCCTCTTCGGGGCAGCGCGAACGGCTTCGGAGGGGACTTCAGGCCCACAGTCAAGTCTTTCCTGCTCCCAAGCCACGAGCTCCAACCACAAACCCAAGTCGAAGGGTTCCTCCCGTGGTTTCGACGCGGAAAAACATTTTGATGCTCGGATCCTACTGTGACGCTTGTGTGGCATTGTAATGCCGGATTGGTTCTTCCGGGGATGCGTCGAAACGATGAACACAACAAGGTAAGTTATAAATGGATTTATTAAATAATAAAAGGCTAGGAACAAAAACACTGCTGTAAAGAGAAGGCAAACCAAAAACGCTAGTATGAGAACTAGGAAGTAAAAGTAAACAACTAAGCTGGCGCGAAAGCACACAAAAAAACAGAAAAACAATTCCTCAGCATGTGAGCTGGAATAAACAAATGGCTTAGCGTAAAAGCTAGCGAGAATATACATACAAAGATGAAGGTCGAGAGTCGTCACTGTTGCGCGTGGGCAAATTAGGATCCGAGGAAGACTGAACAGAAAAGGCTGGCTTATAAAGGAGGGTGATTAGCTGAAGCAGGTGTGCGGTACGAGTGTAGCAGGTGAACTAATGAGTAACCAGAGTGATGGGCAAAACAGGAAATAAACGGGTCAGACTGAGAATGAAACAAAAATGGAAATAACAAACATGTGAAGATCTGAGCAGCAGATCGCAACAATGTGGTGACATCAATAATGGTATTTTGAGAGGTAATCATTGAAGTCGGAGATCACTGAAGGGCTAGGTGGGAAACAATTGTTATTCAGCTTGAATAAAATTCAAGTTTTCCATTTGTAAATCAATTAAAACGAGTATTTGTTTTTACCACCTCATGTTAAGCTTGTGTAGCAGGGCCTTCGGGGCTGAAATTAAGCTTTAGTCAGCTCAAAGAATCGGCGTCAGTAAATGATCGTGTTGCTTTTGCCCCCTCGTTGCTTTTACTATCTCGCAACTGCAGTTAGCTGTGGGGGTGCTATCTCACAGAAACACAGCAGAGAACAAACAATTAAGTGGACACGGAGATAAAAAAAAATTACAAAAGCCGTTTGTTTTTTCAGTGATGAGAAGTGCTGAGAAAAGTCAGCGTGTTTTTACATCCTCTTTTTCGAGTGTGTGTGTGTGGCGGTCTGATTCCTGCTGAGCGTCTCCAGAGACGAACACACATGCATGTGCAACCATACATGCTACCTCATTATGTCTGATTACTGTGTGCTGTCTTCAAATTGCGGCATCAGATTACGTGTACACAAACACACGCACGCACACACACACTCACACACGTAGATAGGCTCTCCTTCCCCCCTGACAGCACTTTGCCAAAATAAACAGCATCAGCCATGTCAACACCGATCTCTCTCTACTATGACACAAGGCACGCAACAACTTCAATACAAATCTGTCTGTACACAACACAAACACATCTGGCGGACAGACATGTGCAAAAACACACGCGACACGGAGAAGAAGATCAGAAGGATATTGATCGGATATTGATATTAAAAGAAAAATGAATGAACCTAGAGGACAACTGATTTTTTTTTGTATTCCATATTTACTCTGTTGTGTTTTTAATTAATGGTGTTGACATATAACCTGTGAGTGTGTGTGTGTGTGTGTGTGTGTGTGTATGTGTGTGTGTGTGTGTGTGTGTGTGTCTGTGTGTGTGTGTGTGTGTGTGTGTGTGTGTGTGTGTGTGTGTGTGTGTGTGTGTGTGTGTGTGTGTGTGTTGGGTGGTTGGGTGGGGGGATGTCTCCTATCATGTCTAACCTTTAACACAGCTGGATGGTTCCAGGTAAAGGTCAATGGCTCCCCATTGGCATGTTCCCATGTGAAAGATTGTGCAGATTACATCACAGCCAGGAGAATTCTCCCAAAAGAATGTTGCTGTTTTCTTATTGTTTGTCATTCATCTAAAAACAGGGGTCCCCAACCTTTTTTCCACCAGGGACCGGTTGAATGTATGCATTACTTTCACGGACCGGCTTTCGACATGTGGCAAATAAAAACAGCAAAAAAAAAAAAAAATTGTATTAAAAATCAACCCACCATACCGCTGAAGTAGTGGGAGCCCTGGACGTGTTTCTTTGTGAAGAGATGGTCCCTGGCATGTTGATGGCATATACTTCACACCAGTCGTTCTTAACCATGTTGGGTCGCGAGCGCCCCCTGGAATGTTATATACCGTATTTCCTTGAATTGCCGCAGGGCATATAGTATCCGCCTGCCTTGAATTACTGCCGGGTCAAACTCGCTTCCCAAAATCTTTAGCGCATGATTAGAATTACCGCCTGGTCAAACTCGTGACGTCACGAGTGACACTTCCCCTGTCATCATTTTCAAAACGGAGTAGGCTGATTTCAACACCGTTAATTGCAAATCGCATAAAAGGAAGAAGATTAAGAGCTATTCAGTAGGATTTAAGGTCCAAAGTTACATCACACTCAAATTTTTACTGCATACCTTTGGTAAGTGCCGGAGTGAGAATAGGTTTTAGAATAATTAGCGCATGCCTACTTTTACCGCATGCCTTTGATAAGCGCAGGAGTCAGAAGAGGTTTTAAATTATTAGCGCCCCAGCGGCAATTCAAGGAAATACGGTATCTGTTTTTTCAACTGTGGTCCGTATAGGCCGCAGCGGTACTTAATTGTAATACACTTTTCCACCACTTATGGCAGTAATGACAATATAAAACCAACAGAAGAAGTCAGCGCTAATGTCATAGAGACATTTCTTAACGCAAAAGTTATGACTAAAGTGGTGAAGCTGTATTTTCATTTGCACTTTAATTTTGTTGACAGTTTAGTTACAGTTTTTTCCAATTGCTTAAACAGTACATTTTAAATGTTCACACAGTTAACAAAGTCGACACACAGTAAGCAAAACCACTGTGCAGATTTGCCTAATATTAGGCATAGACTCTGCTTCACAGTTGTTGCGAAATATTACACACAATGCGTTTAACACACCTTCCCATCTTGCATTTATTTATCTCCAGATTTTTTTCAAACCTTTTTATTGGTCTCAGATTTTAATTTGTACTTCATGTCATTGTTGACTACTCTGATATGTTACTTTACCTGACTGTGGTAAAAAATAATATTTTCAGTTTGCATCATCATTGTTGAACAGTTATTTAAAAGATTGCAGAATATTTTTACGTTCTCTTTAGGTCCTTAGGTATTGGCCCACTTCAAAATAAACAATGACAATTGCTATGGATTTGCCAATATATGTTGTCAAGTTAAAGTAATAATTTCTCACATATGCTAAAAAGGTTGGGCAAAATGCCCCAAACATGTGATTTCTTATACAAACCCTGTTTCCATATGAGTTGGGAAATTGTGTTAGAGGTAAATAAAAACAGATTTGCAAATCCTTTTCAACCCATATTCAATTGAATGCACTACAAAGACAAGATATTTGATGTTCGAACTCTTAAACTTTTTTTTTTTTTTTGCAAATAATAATTAACTTAAAATTTCATGGCTGCAACACGTGCCAAAGTAGTTGGGAAAGGGCATGTTCACCACTGTGTTACATCACCTTTTCTTTTAACAACACTCAATAAATGTTTGGGAACTGAGGAAACTAATTGTTGAAGCTTTGAAAGTGGAATTCTTTCCCATTCTTGGGATGGTTTCCCAAACGTGCAGGCTTTGAGCCGGGGGGCAACGAGAATTGCCACCCCAGCCCGTCGCCTCTCACTGCCGGCAACGCCAGAGTGGAAGAGGGTCCAGTCCCTCTCGAGAGAACTGGTTCCAGAGCCCTTGCTGTGCGTCGAGGTGAGTCCGACTATATTCAGCTGGAACTTCTCTACCTCGCGGACTAGCTCAGGCTCCTTCCCCCCCAGTGAGGTGACGTTCCACGTCCCAAGAGCTAGCTTCTGTAGCCGAGGATCGGACCGCCAAGTGCCCTGCCTTCGGCTGCCGCCCAGATCACAATGCACCCGACCTCTATGGCCCCTCCTATGAGTGGTGAGCCCATTGGAGGGATGACCCACGTTGCCTCTTCGGGCTGTGCCCGGCTGGGCCCCATGGGGACAGGCCCGGCCACCAGGCGCTCGCCATCATGCCCCAACTCCGGGCCTGGCTCCAGAGCGGGGCCCCGGTGACCCGCGTCCGGGCGAGGGAAATCTGAGTTCATTTTGTTGTAATTCCATAGAAGTCTTTGAGCTGCTCTTTGTCTGATCACTCACCTAGGACCTGTTTGTCTTGGGAGACCCTAACAGGGGGCATGAAAGCCCCCAGACAACATAGCTCCTAAGATCATTGGGACACGGAAACTCCTCTACCACGGTAAGGTAGCAGCTCAAAGAGGAGAGGAGAGGTCTCCCCCGTGGCCTCCTACCAGCTGGACGTGCCCTAAACACATCCCTAGGGAGGCGTTCGGGTGGCATCCTGACCAGATGCCCGAACCACCTCATCTGGCTCCTCTCAATGTGGAGGAGCAGCGGCTTTACGTTGAGCTCCTCCCGGATGGCAGAGCTTCTCACCCTATCTCTAAGGGAGAGCCCCACCACCCGGCGGAGGAAACTCATTTCGGCCGCTTGTACCCGTGATCTTATCCTTTCGGTTATGACCCAAAGCTCATGACCATAGGTGAGGATGGGAACGTAGATCGACCGGTAAATTGAGAGCTTTGCCTTCCGGCTCAGCTCCTTCTTCACCATAACAGATCGATACAACGTCCGCATTACTGAAGACGCAGCGCTGATCCGCCTGTCGATCTCACGATCCACTCTTCCCCCACTCGTGAACAAGACTCCTAGGTACTTGAACTCCTCCACTTGGGGCAGGATCTCCTCCCCAACCCGGAGATGGCACTCCACCCTTTTCCGGGCGAGAACCATGGACTCGGACTTGGAGGTGCTGATTCTCATTCCGGTCGCTTCACACTCGGCTGCGAACCGATCCAGTGAGAGCTGAAGATCCCGGCCAGATGAAGCCATCAGGACTACATCATCGGCAAAAAGCAGAGACCTAATCCCGTGGCCACCAAACCGGATCCCCTCAACGCCTTGGCTGCGCCTAGAAATTCTGTCCATAAAAGTTATGAACAGAATCGGTGACAAAGGACAGCCTTGGCGGAGTCCAACCCTCACTGGAAACGTGTCCGACTTACTGCCAGCAATGCGGACCAAGCTCTGACACTGATCATACAGGGTGCGGACCGCCACAATAAGACAGTCCGGTACCCCATACTCTCTGAGCACTCCCCACAGGACTTCCCGAGGGACACGGTCGAATGCCTTCTCCAAGTCCACAAAGCACATGTAGACTGGTTGGGCAAACTCCCATGCACCCTCAAAAACCCTGCCGAGAGTATAGAGCTGGTCCACAGTTCCACGACCAGGACGAAAACCACACTGTTCCTCCTGAATCCGAGGTTCGACTATCCGGCGAAGCCTCCTCTCCAGTACACCTGAATAAACCTTACCGGGAAGGCTGAGGAGTGTGATCCCACGATAGTTGGAACACACCCTCCGGTCCCCCTTCTTAAAGAGAGGGACCACCACCCCGGTCTGCCAATCCAGAGGTACCGCCCCCGATGTCCACGCGATGCTGCAGAGTCTTGTCAACCAAGACAGCCCCACAGCATCCAGAGCCTTAAGGAACTCCGGGCGGATCTCATCCATCCCCGGGGCCTTACCGCCGAGGAGCTTTTTAACTACCTCAGCGACCTCAGCCCCAGAAATAGGAGAGTCCACCACAGATTCCCCAGGCACCGCTTCCTCAAAGGAAGACGTGTTGGTGGGATTGAAGAGGTCTTCGAAGTATTCCCTCCACCGATCCACAACATCCGCAGTCGAAGTCAGCAGAACACCATCCGCACCATACACGGTGTTGATAGTGCACTGCTTCCCCTTCCTGAGGCGGCGTATGGTGGTCCAGAATCGCTTCGAAGCCGTTCGGAAGTCGTTTTCCATGGCTTCCCCGAACTCTTCCCATGTCCGAGTTTTTGCCTCCGCGACCGCTAAAGCTGCACACCGCTTGGCCCGTCGGTACCCGTCCACTGCCTCCGGAGTACTATGAGCCAAAAGAACCCGATAGGACTCCTTCTTCAGCTTGACGGCATCCCTCACTGCAGGTGTCCACCAACGGGTTCTGGGATTACCGCCACGACAGGCACAAACAACCTTGCGGCCACAGCTCCAATCAGCCGCCTCGACAATAGAGGTTCGGAACATGGTCCACTCGGACTCAATGTCCCGCACCTCCCTCGTGACATGTTCAAAGTTCTCCCGGAGGTGTGAATTGAAACTCTCTCTGACAGGAGACTCTGCCAGACGTTCCCAGCAGACCCTCACAATGCGTTTGGGCCTGCCAGGTCTGTCCGGCATCCTCCCCCACCATCGTAGCCAACTCACCACCAGGTGGTGATCGGTAGAAAGCTCCGCCCCTCTCTTCACCCGAGTGTCCAAAACATGAGGCCGCAAATCCGATGACACAACTACAAAGTCGATCATGGAACTGCGGCCTAGGGTGTCCTGGTGCCAAGTGCACATATGGACACCCTTATGTTTGAACATGGTGTTTGTTATGGACAATCCGTGACGAGCACAAAAGTCCAATAACAAAACACCACTCGGGTTTAGATCCGGGCGACCATTCTTCCCAATCACGCCTCTCCAGGTTTCACTGTCGTTGCCAACATGAGCGTTGAAGTCCCCCAGTAGGACAAGGGAATCACCCGGGGGAGCACTTTCCAGTACTCCCTCGAGTGTACCCAAAAAGGGTGGGTATTCTGAACTGCTGTTTGGTGCGTAAGCACAAACAACAGTCAGGACCCGTCCCCCCACCCGGCTGGCCTGGGAACGCCTTGGGATTCCCCGGGAAGAGCTAGACGAAGTGGCTGGAGATAGGGAAGTCTGGGCTTCCCTGCTTAGGCTGCTGCCCCCGCGACCCGACTCGGATAAGCGGAAGATGATGGATGGATGGATGGATGGGATGGTTTCCTGCTGGCTCCGCTGTGAACGGGACTCTCGCTGCTGTGTTGGATCCGCTTTGGACTGGACTCTCGCGACTGTGTTGGATCCATTATGGATTGAACTTTCACAGTATCATGTTAGACCCGCTCGACATCCATTGCTTTCCTCCTCTCCAAGGTTCTCATAGTCATCATTGTCACCGACGTCCCACTGGGTGTGAGTTTTCCTTGCCCTTATGTGGGCCTACCGAGGATGTCGTAGTGGTTTGTGCAGCCCTTTGAGACACTAGTGATTTAGGGCTATATAAGTAAACATTGATTGATTGATTGATTATTGTTTTTTGTAGAGCTTCGGTCGTTCAACAGTTTGGGGTCTCTGCTGTCGTATTTTACGCTTCATAATGCGGCACACATTTTCGAAGGGAGAAAGGTCTGGTCTGCAGGCTGGCCTGGAAAGTACCAGCACTCTTTTTTCACGAAGCCACGCTGTTGTAACACGTGGCTTGGCATTGTCTTACTGAAATAAGTAGGGGCGTCCATAAAAAAGACGGCGCTTAGATGGCAGCATATGTTTTTCCAAAACCTGTATGTACCTTTCAGCATTAATGGTGCCTTCACAGATGTGTAAGTTACCCATGCCTTGGGCACTAATGCACCCCCATACCATCACAGATGCTGGCTTTTGAACTTCGCTTCGATAACAGGCTGGGTGGTTCGTTTCCCCTTTGATCCGAATGTCACAATGTCGAATATTTCCAAAAACAATTTGAAATGCGGACTTGTCAGACCACAGAACACTTTTCCACTTTGCATCAGTCCATTTTAGATGATCTCGGGCTCAGAGAAGCCACCTGCGTTTCTGGACGTTGTTGACAAATGGCTTTCGCTTTGCATAGCAGAGATTTAACTTGAACTTACAGATGTAGCGACGAACTGTATTTAGTGACAGTGGTTTTCTGAAGTGTTCATGAGCCCATGTAATGATATTCTTTAGAGATTGATGTTGGCTTTTGATACAGTGCCATCTGAGGGATCGAAGGTCACGGTCATTCAATGTTGGTTTCCGGCCATCCCGCTTAGGTGGAATGATTTCTCCAGTTTCTCTGAACCTTTTGATGATATTATGGACCGTAGATGTTGAAATCCCTAAATTTATTGCAATTGCACTTTGAGAATCGTTGTTTTTAAACTTTTTGACTATTTGTTCATGCAGTTGTAGACAAAGGGACGGCGTGGCACAGTGGGAGAGTGGCCGTGCGCGACCCGAGGGTCACTGGTTCAAATCCCACCTAGTACCAACCTCGTCACGTCCGTTGTGTCCTGAGCAAGACACTTCACCCTTGCTCCTGATGGGTGCTGGTTGGCGCCTTGCATGGCAGCTCCCTCCATCAGTGTGTGAGTGTGTGTGTGAATGGGTAAATGTGGAAGTAGTGTCAAAGCGCTTTGAGTACCTTGAAGGTAGAAAAGCGCTATACAAGTACAACCTATTTATTTATTATTTATAAAGGGTTGTACCTCGCCCCATCCTTTCTTGTGAAAGACTGAGCATTTTTTGGGAAGCTGTTTTTATACCCAATCATGTCACCCACTGTTCCCAATTAGCCTGCACACCTGTGGAATGTTACAAATAAGTGTTTGATGAGCATTCCTCAATTTTATCAGTTTATTGCCACCTTTCCCAACTTCTTTGTCAAGTGTTGCTGGCATCAAATTCTAAAGTTAATGATTATTTGCAAAAAATAAAAATGTTTATCAGTTTGAACATCAAATGTGTTGTCTTTGTAGCATATTCAACTGAATATGGGTTGAAAATTATTTGCAAAACATTGTATTTCCTTTATGTTTACATCTAACACAATTTCCCAACTCATATGGAAACGGGGTTTGTAGTAAAAAAGTTTTTTTTACAAATGTGTTTTGTATCTATCACTCTTCTGGGTAACTCATTCTAATAGTGTCCTATCGTTTGAAGTCTGTGTGTCAGAAGAAAATAAAATATAATTTTTACAAATGCTTGCTTTATTTTCATGACCAAAGTGTGTAATTTTGCAAATAGTCTACGAATTAAGAAAATTGAATGTGGTTTTTGGAGAAGTGTGTTTATCTTTTGAAAAATGACACACAGTTAGTAAAATTGTATGTAAGCAAATGGAAAAAACTTTAAAAAACATCCATCCATCCACATATTTATTATACATGTAGTTTATTTATTTTAGCACAACATAATACATATTGTATGTAAATGTATTGGTGTGTATTGTGAGGCAGGCGAAAGTTAAGTTGGAGAAAATGCGTTGGTCTATAAATTAAATAATGTTTTTGTGTGGCCCGCCAGTGGCGGTTGGGGACCACTGAACTATAACACAAGTCTGTTTATTCCGCGGCGGTACTACATACAGTAGGAAGGGCATTCCTTTGTTACAGTTTACCTGACACATGAAACATGAAGAATGGGGGCTGGGGTGCACAATTCACTTTAGCCGCCAGGTGGCAGTAGAGTGTTGAATATCTTAAAATGTGTTTTGCGGAAATTTCAACTTTGACTACAGCGTCAGTTGCTGTGTAGACTGTCGCTTTCAATAATTTTCAGCAGACTGCATTGCAAAATGATTATCCGCGTTCTTCTTCCTCTCATGTGAGATCCACTCAGGAATGGGGCCATATGAATCCCTTTCCTAATGTTAACGTTTAAACTGACTGTTAGCCAATGCAAAGAGTGCATAACTGGAGTAAAGTGGTTTTCTTGAGTGTTTGTCAGGATTCACGCTGCAGCATTTTGTACAAGTTGACGATAATTATAATGAGAAGTGGTTGACACCAACAAGAGCTTACTGCTCGCAAGAGACCAACCCTTGTAATTAATTGTTTTCCGAAAATACAAAAAGATGTGGCTCCCATCAGACCCATTGTCAACATCATTACCTCAATGACTTAGAACATCGCTAAGTATGTGGCTAATATCTTAGCACCTTTAGTCGGCAAATTGCCACATAATGTCCAAAACTCTGTGGACTTTGTGAACAAGGTCAGAGACCTAAAAAACTCTGTGTTTACTTGTATTACAACCGATTAAAACTTGATACCCTGTAGAATAGATCTACAGAAAACCCAGAAAAGAAACACCATGTGCTTGAAGTTTGCCTTGATACCACATACTTTCAATTTATGGGATAATTTTACAGACTTTCACCTGTATCCCTCTTTGGGAAAACCTTTACATGAAGGGCATGGAAAGTAGAGCTCCAAGGTCTTTTAAGGTAAAATCAGTACAGATATGTTGATGACACATGGGTTACAATAGGAAACCATGAAGAGTGAATCTTTACCAAGCACAACAACATCCATCCATGAGGGCCAACACAGATAAACAGACAACTTTCACACTCACATTCACACACTTGGGCCAATTTAGTGTTGCCAATCGACCTATCCCCAGGTGCATGTCTTTGGAGTTGGGAGGAAGCCGGAGTACCTGGAGGTAACCCACACAGTCACTGGGAGAACCTGCAAACTCCGCACAGAAAGACCTCGAGCCTGGGGATCGAACCTAGGACTTTCTTATTGTAAGGTACCAGCACTAACCTGTTCCATTGTGCCGCCCGCACAATAACTTAGTGGACAAAAACATCAAATCAACGCATAAGGATGTCTAAGACGATAAGTCGGGGAAGGCAGGGGCCATCCTTGTAGGGTTTTACCAAAAACCTACATAATACCTATTTTTCGATTCACACCAGGCAGAACCCTGCAACACAGACCTGATAACGTTCCCGCCCACCCACAGGACAAGGAACAAGAACATAAGCACTTGAGGCAGGTCCCTCAAAACCTGTGGTTAACCCAGCTGGCCGTTCATATAAAGTGCATCCAATATTTAAAAGGGAACAAGAACAAAGTAGGCGAGTAGGAAATAAAATTGACGTAATAAAACTGCCATTCCATTTTTATCAGGTCCATCTGAGAAACTCAGAAGAATATATAAAAAACACAACATTTCAGTAACCTTCAAACAAGGCAACATCCTAAGACAATGGCTGGTGCACCTCAAAGACTGGACACCCATGAATGAATTAATGAGGATATCCATAAGCATCTTCCTGGCCAGTGTTCGTTACCTCCATGCGATCACCAAAGTAATTTAGTTATTTAGTTACCAACATGACTCAAAAAGTTATGGACGAAAACCTTCAGGAAATGTCTGAAATAGGGATAAGGATTGTATAATTAGATATTGGGCCTGATCCAGATAATTTTCAGTATGTTACACTATGTTTATTATACAATCCTTTTTGGAATTTGCATATGAAGAACACATACACGCATGAACAACGCAATTTAATTCATCCTTCGATTAATTACCTCCACCAGGAGATTATTTATTTGTTGAAGTGTGTTTGTTTGGTGTGTGACAATCATGGGTAATTAAATATACGGACAAACTTTGTTAGCAACATATAGCAAAACGTTATGTGTAGATACTGGTTAAAATTGCACATAAGCTAATATTTTATAAAAACGAATACTTTTTTTACACAAAGTAAATAAAATATATATATTTTAATACATTGTGGAATGAATGAATAAATGTGACAACCACCTAATGCTTTGACACATCATGCGCAGGGGATTTGATTCCATCTGCACTTACTGAGCCAGAAGTGGAGTGAGTTCAATCTTCTTTCAGCTATGCAGGTTTAAAATGGCTGTATGCAAAGTTTGATACACTTCTACGCCATTTCCAGCGGAGTGCCTGTTGAACTCTTTGCAACGTGATGGTAGCGGTTGCCAAATTGAGGGCTGCAAGGCCTCATGCGACGCCAAGCGAGGCCAGGTGGTGGGAATCTGTTGGAGATTAAAGTGCTTGGTGACTGGCTAAACAGCTCAACCTTGCCCTGACGGTTGTGCCTTCTCTGGCAGACTAACCAGTGCTGCAGGTGGCAGGTACATAGAAGACAGGTCCTGTACTTTCCCAGCACGAGTTAAAACATGAACAGTATACAGCATGTGCATGGAAAAACGTTCCCTCTGACTAATGATCTGTATTGAGCCCCTGTGTTTTTAGATGTTCAATGCTAAATTGCCAGAGACATATTTTTCCTTGGTCAGTGGGTATGTTCATTAATGTATCCTTATAATGAAGAATACTTCAAAATTCATGATTAAGCACATGTTCTGTTGAACAAAAGACAGCTACCTTGACAACCCCCGAAATGTGAACCATCACTGTAGACGCTTTTCACCTTTGATCACTAAAGACACTTTAACTGCTGCTGTGACCCAAGGTCAGCTCCATATTTATACTTTTGACTGTCAATCTGAATGTGCAATAATGTTATGTTACTTACGGTGCCCTGCATATACATTTATATTTTTATTTTTTATTTTTAGTTATGTACCGTGTGACTTGTTGAAGGGTGGACTAACAAAGTAAGATTTTCATTGTACGGCAAACTGTCTGTTTAACTGTGCATATGAAAATAAACATTCTTGAATCTTGAATGATGACTAAAGACAAGTTTGCCCCTTGTGATTCACTCCTGAAAATACTTGTTAGAATAATCATGTAAATATATTATCACAAAACTTTAGTATGCTTGAAGTCTGTTGCTATAGTTATTAGCTATTGTGCTCAAGTTAGACTTTTATATCTGTGCAAGGACAAAACATCTTGTCTGAGGGGTGGCCTCAGCCGCAGATGTTATCATTGTTTTAGCCCGCTAACAGCCAAGGACTTTAAGGACCTCATCAAAGATAAGACGACAGCACGCAGACAAAGCAGAGACAAGGCGAAATCACAAGGCCCCCAGCACATTCCGTCACATATTGTGCATCCTGGACCTGCTTTGCATGACATATGTGACCCTTCCTTTTAGAGCCGGCCACAGTCATGTTGACTCTGGAACGCCTAAATAGAGGAAGGCGGGAGCTGGACCTTATAGCATAGGGCAAGACTGTGACTAAGTGTGCAGCTCCATGCGTTCTCCTCATGAGCTAAATTGAACTCTGTCTCTGCATGGTTCCTTGCTTCTTGTCTGTTTAATAGATGTTATCAGTGTTTGAACCTGACAATACTCAACTAAACATATATTTCTGAAAAGGAGATATGTCTAGTATTTGTATTTTTAACAGTCCATATATGTTGACAAATATATGTAGGATTGAGATACATTGCAGTTGACTCCTTTATCACAGCTATTTCTGCGCAGCTGCCAGTTTGCATGTACTTTCTAGACGTACTTCATTTCACTCTTGATAAATCACAATGTGTGTGCTAAATTTCTCATATTTTCATCTTTCCCCAGTAATGTTGGCATTCTGATGATCAGCATGTATTCTACATTTTCATGAAAATAGACATGTTGAATGGATTGTGCTCTCTATTTTGCTCATTTAAGAGAAGCAATCCTCTGCACACCAGTTTAGTAGATTGGTTTGCGCGCGCCATCAAGTTTGCACGTTTTAATACACACAAACCTTTAATAATTCAGGCCCTATATAAACAACGAAAAGTGCCTCTATGAAGGACAATATTAAAAAGTGCATCTACCATGAGAAAAACCCCAGTTTCACATTTTAATATATTTTTATCTTTATTTGCATAAATGTCATACCAATAATAGCAATAATAGCCCCAGATATTCAAGGACAACAGACTTGGTAAGTAAATACCCTGGTAAGTACAGACCATATTTCCCCAGATATTCAAGGACAACAGACTTGGTAAGTAAGTACAGACCATATTTTCTCTCATTTGTTAGAGCAACGTAAATAATTATTATCTAAATATATTGCAATTACAGATCTATATGAATTAGCCTCAAATACATTATTGATAAATTATGATTGTTAAGCCTTGTAAGTATTCCTTATAAACGGTAACATCACTGAGATTGTCATTGATGTTTCATCTTACCATTGATTCAGCGAGGTGTAAAATTCCGACTGCGCTGGATTATATAACATTGTAAATATGTGACAAAATTTGCACTGAGCAGCTTTACTCCATTATCTTCCAAATCCCTTGCTCAGCGTATTATCAGCATTTGTGCACACACAACCACTAATACTGTCCCCATTATCCCAACATCCACACTCAACAACACACTTGCAAAGGGTCAAAACTCTTTGAGAGCGAAACTGTTTGTGTGTGCTGTTGTATATGTTAGCCCTTCACAGTTTCGCTTACATAAAGTTTAAATGCTGAAAAGAACAGTGTCAGTGAGTTTCTGAGTCAAGAGTTTCTGATGCAAACTTCAGAGACACTCCAATCAGTACATTCAAAGCAGGCCTGTAACGCCTGCTTTGATTCCTTCGACCATCTCTTTAAAGGCCTACTGAAAGCCATTACTACAGACCATGCTGTCTGATGGTTTATATATCAATGATGACATTGCAACACATGCCAATACGGCCTATTTATTTTACTAAATTGCAATTTTAAATTTCCTGCGAAGTTTCCTGTTGAAAACGTCGCGGAATGATGACGCGTGCGTTTGACGTCACGGGTTTTTTTCCAGTCCGATCCAAGCTATAAGTAGTCTGCTTTAATGGCATAATTATACAGTATTCTGGACTTCTGTGTTAATGAATCTTTTGCAATTTGTTCATTTAATAATGGAGACGTCAAAGTAGAAAGATGGAGGTGGGAAGCGGAGTATTGCGGCTGCTTTTAGCCACACAAACACAGCCGGTGTTTTCGTGTTTAAAATTCCCATGGGTAAAGCTTTAGTATGGAACAGAGCAGTCAAGCGAACATGGTTCCCGATCACATGTCAAACGACAGGTTTCGGTGAGAAAATTGTGGTAATAAGTCGGCTCTTACTCTTATGAGCGGAGCTTGCGTCCTCCTGCAGCTGTTGCGGACTTTTACCTCCTCCCACCGGAGACACTGGCGGTCACCACACCCGTGGCCACACCCTTTCGACTTTCAGGTACCATATAATCTCACTAAAACACTAGTAACACAATAAGCAGATAAGGGATTTTCCAGAATTATCCTAGTAAATGTGTCTAATAACATCTGAATCACTCTCACTGTCCTCACCTTTTTTTTTTTCCTAGTCCTTCACTCTCAATATACTCATCCACGAATCTTTCATCCTCGCTCAAATTAATTGGGAAATTGTCGCTTTCTCGGTACGAATCGCTCTAGCTGCTGGTGGCTATTATTGTAAACAATGTGAGCCCTCACACCGGTGATGTCATGCACACATCGTCTGCTACTTTCGGTAAAGGCAAGGCTTTTTTATTAGCGACCAAAAGTTGCAAACTTTATCGTTGATGTTCACTGCGAAATCCTTTGAGCAAAAATATGGCAATATCGCGAAATGATCAAGTATGACACATAGAATGGACCTGCTATCCCCGTATAAAAAAGAACATCTAATTTCAGTAGGCCTATAAAGTCCTTAAAACAGGCTTAGCAGTTTTTTTTTACTTCTGCCTCGAGGTCAGAATGAGGTGAACTAGTTATCAGAGAGTCCTAAAGCTACATGGGGAACAGAGTGACAAGTTTCCTTTATTACTGTGCAGCAGTAGTCCAGTGTGTTAGCTCCCTTGTTGGGGAAATTATTATGTTGTCTGTCTTTTGGAAGTTTGTCGGTTAAATCTTCTCTGTTAAAATCTATGGAATGAAGTTACTGTCAACACTCCACAAACTCAAAAAAATGTGTCATAAACTTAAACATTGTTTTCATAAACTCAATAATGTGTTTTTACAAAAAAAAAGAAATGTTTCACAAACACACGCAAGTAGAAAAACTATTTTCTTCAGGTTAGTACTTGAAGCACATTTTTTCCACATTTTTGCTCCAGTCGCAAAAGAAGAAGTGACCCTTTATGGAACACCCTTTAGTGAACGCCCACAGTGGCACTGACAACGGGAGAATGGACACTTGATATGTAACGTCATCCAAAATGACTGATGCAGCGTAGGTAAGTACTGTAGTGTATGCTGAATTTTGCTAATCCAAATATCCATTCATACATTTTTAACCTGTTGTCCCGATTTGGGTTCAAACATGGTTGTTATTATTTTGGTTGTTGAATGTCTTGCATGTTCGACTGTTTAAAGCGTCCATCCATCCATCCATTTTCTACCGCTTATTCCTTTCGGGGGGGCGTTGGAGTCTATCTCAGCTGCATTCAAGCAGAAGGTGGGGTACACCCTGGACAAGTCGCCACCTCATCACAGGGCTAACACAGATAGACGGACAACATTCACACTCACATTCACACACTAGGGCCAATTTAGTGTTGCCAATCAACCTATCCCCAGGTGCATGTCTTTGGAAGTGGGAGGAAGCCGGAGTACCCGGAGGGAACTCACGCATTCACGGGGAGAACATGTAAACTCCACACAGAAAGATCCCAAGCGCAGGATCAAACCCAGGACCTTCGAATTGTGAGGCAGACGCACTAACCCTTCTTCCACCATGTTATTTAAAGCAATACAGTAAAAAAAAGGTTTGTGCATTTTGATTAAATGGGAATTACACTTTTGTACCAATCATTCCTTACCTACATAGCAGCTAAATATAAGACATTGCATAACGTATGATTTATAAATGAGTTGTTTATAAACTCTAAAACTACCATGAATTGATTAACGTGGACCCCGACTTAAACAAGTTGAAAAACTTTTTGGGGTGTTACCATTTAGTGGTCAATTGTACGGAATATGTACTGAACTGTGCAATCTACTAATAAAAGTATCAATCAATCAATCATGTATTTGTAGTTTAATGATGGAATTAGACTGCAAGAAAATATTTAAAGCTCATTTTAAAAGCAATGTAAATTAACTTTATGATGTGGTTTTATTTTGGCTGTATCTTTATCCGACATGAAATAATGTGGAAATGTTTATTTCTGCAAGAATTATGTTTTGTTGTCTATTGTGTTTGGATGAAGACAAACTTTACATTTTTTCTGTTTAAAGTGTCACCATTAGGCGGGAATTTAAACTGCATAGCAGTAGGCTGTGGAGCCCTTATTTTTTGACATTTATGGCATTTATTATTGTATTAGAATTTATGAATGCATTTTCAGTTATTACATATCTGCTATTTAGATATAAAAACAGCTCAGCCGCTTCTTTATTTTTTCATTGATAACTGTCTGCCATTTCGATATTATTTTAACATCCTTGGCAGGCATCACCAACACATTCTACATCAGTATGGTGCAGACCAGCAGTGATACGCTCATATTTTGCTTGCAAAGTTGGCGACAAGCTCGGTCATGTTTTTGACGATTTCTTTTTTTAAGTCGATGAACATCATCCACTTCTTCTCAGCAAACTCACTCTGTGCCTTGTCATGGTTGGTAAAACAAAGTTATGTCGATATAGAGCTACAAGCCAATTCTAGTGGGTAAGACCGGATGTTTTGGTCGGATCTTACGAGGGTTCACTGTGACATTTTGCTACACCAATTAATATCGGGAATGCTTTGAAACCAACTTTTTGCTTGTACCTTAACGCATCACTATTAGTGGAGAGACAACGCTTATCTTGAAATACTTTTAAGATGAGGCTTTCTTCAGTTGAGGTTCCACTGTACCTATTTTTTCACAACGGCTGCACGTCTCTGAACTAGACTAGGATGGGTTACCAGTCAATCACAGGGCTCGTTATTTTTTTCGCCGCATGTAATATTCAGCATCCGTACATACATCTTATTTTTAAGCTGAAAGCTGATTAACATTCAAATGAGCGTGCATGGCATGGAATCACAGTTAATTCAATCTACCTGATTTATATGAAGACAGAGCGTGTGTGGCAGAGAGGCGGGCAGGTCTTTCACACTGACAGAACACAATTAAAAAGTTGCACCTGCATTCCAACTGAGTTCCAAAATAATTGTTATCAAGGGCAGTACGTTGTCAGGTTTTATAAAGTGAGTAAAAGCAGCTCACACACACACACACACACACACACACACACACACGAAACCCTGCATGACTCAACATTATTACACAGTGAAGCAAGGAACATTTTTTTTGTACTGCTCATCTCATCACTCCAGACCAGAGGGCAGAAGTCGCAAATATAAAGAACCCAGATTGGAAGCAGATGAGTGTCAGACAAGCCAAGCCAAGAGGCAGCGACTCATGATAGAGACACTAAGGAAGAGAGGAACAGTTCGTAGGTGGAGGCCAGACAAGCTCTTTTGTTCTCGGAAACTCGGGTGGCTTCTGAGGCAGCTCTTGGCAAGATGTTCAAAGAAACAGTGTGTCCAAACATCCTTGCACAAACCCCGGACAAAATTTACTCAATGGCTAAAAAAAGACTACACAAACACTTGGTATGAGTAGTGTTCGTACGGGTGCTTAAAAACCTTGAAAATGTTTGGATTTTAATGTTGTGATTTCAAGGTTGGAAAAATGCTTGAATTTTGGGTGAAGTGCTTTTAAATGCTTGGAAATGTTCATTATATTTCTCGGCAGTCCGACTCAATAGGCTAATTATAAAATGGAGAAAAATAAAATATGTTTCCTTAAAAAGGATGGAAAAATTAAAGCTACACACTTGACCTGTTGGCTTTGCACGAGCCCTTACATTAGGTTGTTGTCATGTATATACGGCTCTGTGTTGCCCCCAAGAGGACAGTTGTGCATCGATCCATCATTCCGTCCAATGTTTTGATGAACATTGGTTGGAAAACGACAAATACAAACTTTGGATAAAACAAAGACCAAATCCACGTGTAGCCTGTTACAACGTATGCAAAAAGGAAATCCTACATGGTTCGATGTCTTTTTGCGCCATTATTTTGGTTGTCTATTTAACTTGTCTGACTACCTCAGTTAAAGCAAACAAGTTACATTTTGTCATTTTGTTTAATTTAATTAAAATGGTTACATTATTTGACTTGTTTGTACCGTATTTTCCGGAGTATAAGTCGCACCTGCCTAAAATGCATTATAGAGAAAGAAAGAAACGTATATAAGTCGCACTGGAGTATAAGTCGCATTTTTGGGGGAAAATGTATTTGATAAAACCCAACACCAAGAACAGACATTTGAAAGGCAATTTAAAATAAATAAAGAATAGTGAACAACAGGCTGAATAAGTGTACGTTATATGACGCACAAATAATCAACTGAGAAGGTGCCTGGTATGTTAACGTAACATATTATGGTAAGAGTCATTCAAATAAATGTAACATATAGAACATGCTATACGTTTACCAAACAATCTTTCACTCCTAATCGCCAAATCCCATGAAATATTATACGTCTAGTCTCTTACGTGAATGAGCTAAATAATATTATTTGATATTTTACGGTAATGTGTTAAGTTCACACATATGTCGCTCCTGAGTATAAGTCGCAACCCCGGCCAAACTATGAAAAAAACTGCGACTTATAGTCCGAAAAATACGGTACTGTGAAGTTAATGTAATGTATAATTTGTAAAGTTTTTCACAACTCAGAGCTGAGTTGATATGAATGATTTTGTAGTTTTTACACAACATGGTTGTATGCATTTCTTGCTCTATTATTTCCGTTGTCTATTTAACTTGTCTGAACTACCTCAGTGAAAGCAAAAAAATTTAAACTTTTTTCTTTTTGTTCATTTGTTATCATAGCCACAGTTACAGGGCTAGATGTGCTTAAATGAAAGGGGACGGAGGTGTTTCCTTTAATGTATTATCCTTATATTAATGTGGAACAGTTTTGTTAAAAAATTACTGAAATTGACATTTTGAGGGTGCGTGTATTTATATCACATAATGCAGTTTACAAGCAAAAAGACTTAAAGGCCTACTGAAACCCACTACTACCCACCACACAGTCTGATAGTTTATATATCAATGATGAAATATTAACATTGCAACACATGCCAATACGGCCTTTTTAGTTTACTAAATTGTAATTTAAAATTTCCCGGGTGTTTTTTCTTGAAAACGTTGCGTAATGATGACGTGTACGCTTGACTGTTAGCAATATGAGCGCTGCGTACACACACAACTAAATGTCGTCTGCTTTAATGGCATAATTACTCAGTATTTTGGACATCTGTGTTGCTGAATCTTTTGCAATTTGTTCAATTAATATTGGAGAAGTCAAAGTAGAAAGACGGAGTTGGGAAGCTTTAGCCTTTAGCCACACAAACACACGGTGATTCCTTGTTTAAAATTCACGGAGGTGAAACTTTACTATGGATCGGAGCGGACATGGATCCCAACCGAATGTCAACCAGCAGGTTTTGGTGAGAAAATTGTGGTCAAAAAGTCGCTTCTTACCGGATATCAGCTGAGCTTGTGCCGTCCGTACAGCTGCCGTCGACTTCCCAGAGACACTGCGCGTCAACACCCGGCCGTGGACGTACACTTCCGACTATCAGGTACTGTTAAACTCACTAAAACACTAGCAACACAATAGAAAGATAAGGGATTTCCCAGAATTATCCTAGTAAATGTCTCTAAAAACATATGAATCCGTCTCAATGCAATCGCGTTTTTTTTTTTACTTGTTTTTTTCTAGTCCGTCGCTATCAATATCCTCAAACACGAATCTTTCATTCTCGCTCAAATTAATGGGGAAATTGTTGTTTTCTCGGTCCGAATAGCTGTTTTTGTTGGAGGCTCCCATTAAAATCAATGTGAATATGTGAGGAGCCATCAACATGTGACGTCATCGTCTGCGACTTCCGGTAGAGGCAGGGCTTTTCTCCAGTTGTGAACTTTATCGTGGATGTTCTCTACTAAATCCTTTCAGCAAAAATATGGCAATATCGCGAAATGATCAAGTATGACACATAGAATGGACCTGCTATCCCCGTTTAAATAAGAAAATCTCATTTCAGTAGGCCTTTAAAGCTCATTTTAAGAGAAATGTATCAAAATGACTAGGTGCTGTTCGATGTCATTGAGTGTTGTAAGTATGAAAAACAGCAAGAAATTTAAAAAAACAACACAAATGGAGACATGTCTGCAAATTCCAATGACATTGAATAGTCACGCTGCTTCATTTTCTATGCCCCATTCAGTAACTCCTGGTTCAATGTTAAGCTTAGGTTTTAGCAGATTTTACCGTATTTTTCCTACAGACAGCATTTGGCGACCTCAAACAACAAGGCCATTGATTGATTCACATTGTTTTTTGCCTTTTGAAGTGTACTGGAAGAACTGGAAAATTGTTCTTGAAAGTCCTTAAAAGGTGCTTGAATTTGGCCATGGAAGAGGTGTACGAACCCTGTATAAGTAGAGAAAATGTGTCTCATGGATAGTGTGAGACCATGAGTGTCTTTAAAGAGCTAAATTTATACACTCAGTGAACTGGTGGGCGCAGCAAAAAACTCTCCCAAGATCTACACCGCAGCCACACACTCACACACAAACAAACAAACACACGAATACACACAAACACTCACACACTGACATTCCATCTCCTATTATGTGTGCTCATTTATTCATGTATTAGTTAGTTTGTTCCACTAGGTTCACTTTCAGACTGCTTTCGTAATTGCCACTATATTCTCTGCATTGATTTCCCGTCCCACTGCAACACCAGACACACATTTGCATGCATATACACTGGACAACCCCCTAGAAACACGTCTCCATTGTAAATCCACTTACAGCACAAGTTAAATGGTTTTCTCTTAGGAAGGATATATTTTTAAATGTGTGTATTTTTCAAAGGGAAACTGAACTTTTTGGGGGAATTTTGCCTAACGTCCACAATCATTATGAAAGACCTGACGATGGATGGATTTTTTTTAATGCATTATAAATATTAAATGAATTCGATCAAAAGTCCACTTACAATGGAGCCTATGGGAGCCGTTCAATTCTGCCTATAAAAAAAACCTAAAAAAAATTCCAAACACCTCCATTAAGGTTTTATATACATGATGTAAGTATATTTGCAATGTAGTAACAGAAACATTCAAAATAACATTTAATATTTACGTATTTTGATCATTTTAAGCTCACGTGGTGCGTTAATTTCAAAAACACATCAGAATGTCTGCTTTTTTCTTCTTCATCACTGATTTCTACTCACTGCAGACTTTGTGAGAGCCTACAAACATAATAAAGCATCACTTACTGTAAAAGGTCTGCTGTCATTAGGATGCTGACTGCTGGATGTTCATACAGTATATTCCCATTTCGATGAAAAATGTCTCACAATCCTCGCGAAGAAATAGCTTTTCGTGCTGTTCTCGCCAGTTCCAGGTCCTAGATAGTTGTCACAGTGTCCCAACTTGCTGGGTTATATCCTAAACCATCTACCTTTCAGGTGAAATGTATGATTTATAATCTACTATAAACTTACAGGGAGGCAGAACACTCGATATAAACATAAGAACACACAAGTGATCACATGGCCGCCAAAAATAGTTTGTCTGGGTTAGCGCTTATAATAACAATATCACTAATACTTGATAAATATTCAAGTCACGAAATGTAAATGGAGTGTTGTTGGAACTTTTGAATGGTTATCTATCAGATTTATGGGCAAAATAGTAGAGATCCCATTGGCTCCACTGCAAGCGGACTTTTATATATCAATCAATCAATCAATGTTTATTTATATAGCCCTAAATCACAAATGTCTCAAAGGACTGTACAAACCACTACGACTACGACATCCTCGGAAGAACCCACATAAGGGCAAGGAAAACTCACACCCAGTGGGCAAGGAGAAATCACACCCAGTGGGACGCTAGTGACAATGATGACTATGAGAAACCTTGGAGAGGACCCCGCTCTAGGGAACCGAAAACAATGGATGTCGAGTGGGTCTAACATGATACTGTGAAAGTTCAATCCATAGTGGCTCCCACACAGCCGCGAGAGTTCAGTTCAAAGCGGATCCAAGACAGCAGCGAGAGTCCCGTCCACAGAAAACCATCCCAAGCGGAGTCGGATCAGCATCGTAGAGATGTCCTCAACCGATACACAGGCGATCGGTCCATCCTGGGTCTCGACTCTGGACAGCCAGTACTTCATCCATGGTCATCGGACCCCCTCCACAAGGGAGGGGGGGACAGAGGAGAAAAAGAAAAGAAGCGGAAGATCAACTGGTCTAAAAAGGAGGTCTATTTAAAAGCTAGAGTATACAAATGAGTTTTAAGGTGAGACATAAATGCTTCTACTGAGGTAGCATCTCGAACTGTTACCGGGAGGGCATTCCAGAGTACTGGAGCCCGAACGGAAAACGCTCTATAGCCCGCAGACTTTTTTTGGGCTTTAGGAATCACTAATAGGCCGGAGTCTTTTGAACGCAGATTTCTTGCTGGGACATATGGTACAATACAATCGGCAAGATAGGATGGAGCTAGACTGTGTAGTATTGTATACATAAGTAGTAAAACCTTAAAGTCACATCTAAAGTGCAGGTGAGCCAGTATAGGCGTAATGTGATCAATCTTTCTTGTTCTTGTCAAAAGTCTAGCAGCCGCATTTTGTACCAACTGTAATCATTTAATGCTAGACATGGGGAGACCCGAAAATATATGTTTATTTATTATTTAGAATGCATTAAAACAAATCCATACATCGTCATGTCTTTCATAATCATTAAGAACGATAGCCAAAATTCCCCCCAAAAAATGCAGTTCCCTTTTAACATACTTTCATTCCTTGGTGATAAAGACGAAGGTGGGACTGTCTGATTTAAATATACAGGAGTCGAAAGAGAGACCATTTTACTGTCAGCACCTCCTGCATCCCACCAGCTGTAAAAATAGCATCAACCCCGAAATCCTGGGCAATGTTCTGTTTGCTAGCAGCTCGGGGCTTATTTCTGGTGATTTGGGGGAGATTTTCCTGCTCCACATTGTCAGCCTTTAGTCCGCAAAGTGTGTGTACATGTGCCTGTGTATGTGCGTGTGTGTGTGCGTGTGTGTGTGTGTGTGTGTGTGTGTGTGTGTGTGTGTGTGTGCATGCGTGTGTGTGTGTGCGCACGTACGTGCATGTAAAAATGTGCTTGCTTGCGTTCGTTCGTGTGTGTGCGTGTCTGTGAGAAAGCGCATAATGTGATAAATATGATTACATCAGAATCAGAATCCAAATCAGCTTTGCTAACCAGGTATGTTTAACACACAAGGAATTTGACTAGGTAGATTGTGCCCTCTTTGTACGATGCAAACAATAAATATTAACAATTAACTAAAATTTAAACAAGTACTTAAATAACAAATATGTGCAAGGCCAATAAGATGATAGTGCAGTGGTGGATCAGAGCATGGTGAATTGGAACATGAGGGAGTACAGTGACGGATTAGTTCCAGGGTTATTTGTCAACAACAGGTCTGACACTCTGTGACTGTTTAGCGTTCATCAGAGTGATAGCCTCAGGGAAGAAACTGTTTTTATGACAGGTTTTTTGGTGCACAGTGATTTGTAACGCCCGCTGTAAGGGAGCAGTTTGAAGAGTTTGTGACCAGGATGTGGGGAGTCTGCAGTGATGCTACTTCCACATTTCCTGAAGTTTGACACCGATGATCTTTTCTTCAGTCCTGATTGTCTGTTGCAGTCTGTGTCTGTCCAGCTTGGTTTCAGATCCAAACCAGGCAATGATAAAGCAGCACAGAACAGACTGAATGATTGAGGCGTAAAACATAATCAGCAGTTCCTGGGGCAGGTTGAACTTTTTGAATGGGTTCATCTTTTGTTGTGCCTCCTTTATGATTGTGTCTATATAGGAGGTCTACTAGACGTCCCATAAGATTGTGGATCTCAGGAACCTGAAAAAGTCCAGAGTAGACACTGCATTTGTTACGTATGAATGGGGAAGGAGACGACACCATGAGGAAGATCAGGTTAGGTTTATTGCAACCTCTAATGAGTGTGTGGGAGGTGTATGCTACTCTAAGTGGTTGGTGCAAGACTATGTGGGATATTAACCATGTGAATATTACCAAGAGATGTTGTAAGTGTGTGTTGGATTAATCTTTCAGCAGTCCAGAAGACGAGGCAAAGAGGGGGTCTATGGGCAGGCAGGTGGTTTGGGGCAGGAGTGAAGAGACAACGTCTGTGTCCAAGCGGGGGTCGAGGATCAAAGGAGGCAGTCCAAGGTCCGGAGGGAGGTCGAGGTACAGAACTCAAGAAGAACAAGGGACATGAGACGAGGGCCTAGGGAGGACGAGAAAAGATCGAGGAGGGAAGCCAGAGACGTAATGCTTACTGCAAGGAGTTAACAATGTTCCGGCGTATTGTCCATGTGTCCACTGGTCTTTATGCTGCAGTCTTGATTAACACCAAGTGCGCTGATTACTGATAGTCTGTAGCTTTGTCTTTGCGTGGGCGCGAAGGGCCAGGCTTGTGTCCTGGCATACTGCCAATATGGTTGCTGGAAGCACTTATTGCGGGAGAATTGCGGATTCGAGACCGCGCCTTGACAGTATTGTCCAGAATGGTGACGGGGCAGGGGGAGACTTGTCTTGAAGTCCACTGTAATCACCAGTCTTGAGTGGGTTGAGTTTTGACTGCACCAGAGGTGTTCCATCTCCCATCTGTAGGAAGATGCATCGTCGTCATGGATGAGACCGATGACGATAGTGTCGTCTGCGAACTTTTGGAGTTTCACAGGAGGATCTCCAGGTAGGGCTAGGTCTAAGTGTTGGGGTGATGTTGATGGGCTGGATGATGGTTGCGAAAATCTGGAGTAGAAAGCTGTTCAGGTAATCAGCCAGTCTGTTTTTAACTGCAGGGTGGCATGTTGGTTTTCTGTAGTTGGTGAACTCTCACAAAACTTTCCAAACTGCATAGAGGTCATTAGCTAAAAATATTTGTTTTAGCTTCCCAGTGCAGCTCTTCATAGCTATCCTGATCTCCATCAGTTATTTCCAGGCCTGCTTGAACATAACCCAATTCCCACTCCTGCAGGCGTCCTCCTTGATCTGACACAGCTTTCTAAGCTGAAGTGTAAATCAGTGCTTGTTGTTGTTGTGTGTGCAGAAGGTATTGGTCTGCACATACTGATGTTGAAGTCACAGTGTCAGTGAGTTTCTGAGTCAATAGTTTCTGATGCAACTTCAGAAACACTCCAATTAGTAAAATCAAAGCAGGCCTTTTTAAACTGCTGCTTTTATTCCTTTGACCCTGTCTTTAAAGTCCTTAAAACAGGCTTAGCAGTTTTTTTTAACTTCTGTCTGTAGGTCAGAATGAGATGAACTAGTAATCAAGAGAGTCCTAAAGCTACATGGGGAACAGAGCGACAAGAGTCCTTTGATACTAAGTAGCAGTGGTCCAGTGTGTTAGCTCCCTTGTTGGGGAATTTGATATACTGTCTGTCTTTTGGAAAATTGTGGGTTAAATCGTATCTCTTAAAATGTATGGGACACGCAAACTCCTCTACCATGTTAAGGTGGCAGCTCAGAGAGCTCAACGTGGTAGAGGAGTTTGCGTGTCCCAATGATCCTAGG
This sequence comes from Nerophis ophidion, assembly GCF_033978795.1. NCBI lineage: Eukaryota > Metazoa > Chordata > Actinopteri > Syngnathiformes > Syngnathidae > Nerophis > Nerophis ophidion. The sequence continues at coordinate 28,621,540 of NC_084616.1, read as the reverse complement.
AGCTATTATGTCCGGGGGCTTCTATGCCCCCTGGTAGGCTCTCCCAAGGCAAACTGGTCCTAGGTGAGGGATCAGACAAAGAGCAGCTCAAAGACCTCTATGAATAACACAAGAAAAGGACTCAGATTTCCTTCGCCCGGACGTGGGTAACCGGGGCCCCCCTCTGGAGCCAGGCCCGGAGGTGTGCCAGGATGGCGAGCGCCTGGTGGTCGGGCCTGTTTCCATAGGGACCGGCCCGGCTCAGCCCTAAGAGGTAACATGGGTCTCCCCTCCAATGGGCTCACCACCCATAGCAGGGGCCACAGAGGTCGGGTGCAGTGTGAGCTGGGCGGCAGCCGAAGGCAGGGCACTTGGTGGTCCGATCCTCGGCTACATAAGCTAGCTTTTGGGACGTGGAACGTCACCTCACTGGGGGGTGAGGAGCCTGAGCTATAGTGCGAAGTAGAGAAATTCCATCTGGATATAGTCAGACTCACCTCGACGCACAGCAAAGGCTCTGGAACCACTTCTCTCGAGAGGGACGGGACTCTCTTCCACTCTGGCGTTGCCGACAGTGAGAGGCGACGAGCTGGGGTAGCAATTCTTGTTGCCCCCCGACTCAAAGCCTGCACGTTGGAGTTCAACCCAGTGGACGAGAGGGTAGCCTCCCTCCGCCTTCGGGTGGGGGGACGGGTCCTGACTGCTGTTTGTGCTTACGCACCAAATAGCAGTTCAGAGTACCCACCCTTTTTGGATACACTAGAGGGAGTACTGGAAAGTTCTGCCCCGGGTGTTACCTTGTCCTACTGGGGGACTTCAACGCTCATGTTGGCAACGACAGTGAAACCTCGAGAGACGTGATTGGGAAGAATGGCCACCCGGATCTAAACCCGAGTGGTGTTTTGTTATTGGACTTTTGTGCTTGTCACAGACTGTCTATAACAAACACAATGTTCAAACATAAGAGTGTCCATATGTACACTTGACACCAGGACACCCTAGGCCGCAGTTCCATGATCGCCTTTGTAGTTGTGTCCTCGTATTTGTGGCCTCATGTTTTGGACACTCGGGTGAAGAGAGGGGCGGAGCTTTCACCCGATCACCACCTGGTGGTGGGTTGGGTGCGATAGTGGGTGAGGATGCCGGACAGACCTGGCAGGCCCAAACGCATTGTGAGGGTTTGCTAGGAACGTCTGGCAGAGTCTCCTGTCAGAGAGAGTTTCAATTCCCACCTCCGGAAAAACTTTGAACATGTCACGAGGGAGGTGCTGGACATTGAGTACGAGTGGACCATGTTCCGCACCTTTATTGTCAAGGCGGCTGGCTGGAGCTGTGGCCGCAAGGTAGTTGGTTCCTGTCGTGGCAGTAATCCTCGAACCCGTTGGTGGACACCAGCTGTGAGGGATGGTGTCAAGCTGAAAAAGGAGTCCTATCAGGTTCTTTTGGCTCATAGGACTCTGGAGGCAGTGGACAGGTACCGACAGGCCAAGCGGTGTGCAGCTTCTGCAGTCGCGGAGGCAAAAACTCTGACATGGGAGGAGTTTGGGGAAGCCATGGAAAACGACTTCCGGACGGCTTCAAAGCGATTCTGGACCACCATCCGCCACCTCAGGAAGGGAAAGCAGTGCAGTGTGAACACTGTGTATGGTGCAGATGGTGTTCTGCTGATCTCGACTGCGGATGTAGTGGATCGGTGGAAGGAATACTTCGAAGAACTCCTCAATCCCACCAACACGTCTTCCTATGAGGAAGCAGTGCCTGGGGAATTTGTGGTGGCCTCTCCTATTTCTGGGGCTGAGGTTGCTGAGGTAGTTAAAAATCTCCTCGGTGGCAAGGCCCCGGGGGTGGATGAGTTCCTTAAGTCTCTGGATGCTGTGGGGCTGTCTTGGTTGACAAGACTCTGCAGCATCGCGTGGACATCGGGGATGGTATCTCTGGATTGGCAGACCGGGGTGGTGGTCCCTCTCTTTAAGAAGTTGGGAACCGGAGGATGTGTTCCAACTATCGTGGGATCCCAATCCTCAGCCTTCCCGGTAAGGTCTATTCAGATGTACTGGAGAGGAGTGTACGCCGGATAGTCGAACCTCGGATTCAGGAGGAACAGTGTGGTTTTAGTCCTGGTCGTGGAACTGTGGACCAGCTCTATACTCTCAGCAGGGTCTTTGAGGGTGCATGGGAGTTTGCCCAACCAGTCTACATGTGTTTTGTGGACTTGGAGAAGGCATTCGACCGTGTCCCCCGGGAAGTCCTGTGGGGAATGCTCAGAGAGTATGGGGTATCGGACTATCTGATTGTGGCGGTTCGCTCCCTGTATGATTAGTGTCAGAGCTTGGTCCGCATTGCCGGCAGTAAGTCGGACACGTTTCCAGTGAGGGTTGGACTCCGCCAAGGCTGCTCTTTGTCACCGATTCTGTTCATAACTTTTATGGACATAATTTCTAGGAGCAGTCAAGGCGTTGAGGGGTTCCGGTTTGGTGGCCGCAGGATTAGGTCTCTGCTTTTTGCAGATGATGTGGTCCTGATGGCTTCATCTGGCCGGGATCTTCAGCTCTCACCGGATCGGTTCACAGCCGAGTGTAAAGCGACCGGAATGAGAATCAGCACCTCCAAGTCCGGGTCCATGGTTCTCGCCCGGAAAAGGGTGGAATGCCATCTCCGGGTTTGGGAGGAGACCCTACCCCAAGTGGAGGAGTTTAAGTACCTCGGAGTCTTCTTCACGAGTGAGGGAAGAGTGGATCATGAGATCGACAGGCGGATCGGTGCAGTGTCTTCAGTAATGCGGACGTTGTATCGATCCATTGTGGTGAAGAAGGAGCTGAGCTGGAGGGCAAAGTTCTCAATTTACCGGTCAATCTACGTTCCCATCCTTACCTATGGTCATGAGCTTTGGGTCATGACCGAAAGGACAAGATCACAGGTACAAGCGGCCGAAATGAGTTTCTTCGCCGGTGGCGGGACTCTCCCTTAGAGGTAGGGTGAGAAGTTCTGCCATCCGGGAGGAGCTCAAAGTAAAGCCGCTGCTCCTCCACATCGAGAGGAGGAAGATGAGGTGGTTCGGGAATCTGGTCAGGATGCCACCCGAACGCCTCCCTAGGGAGGTGTTTAGGACACGTCCAACCGGTAGGAGGCCATGGGGAAGACCCAGGACACGTTGGGAAGACTATGTCTCCCGGCTGGCCTGGGAACGCCTCGGAATCACCCGGGAAGAGCTGGACTAAGTGGCTGGGGAGAGGAAAGTCTGGGCTTCCCTGCTTAGGCTGCTGCCCCCGCGACCCGACTTCGGATAATAGGAGGAAGATGGATGGATGGATAAAATCTATGGAATTAAATTATTGCCAGAACTCCACACTCCAAAAAATGTTTCACAAACTTAAACATTGTTTTCATAAACTCAAAAATGAGTTTCACAAACTCCCCCAAAAAAATGTTGCACAAACAAACTAAAAGATTCGCAAGTACAAAAACTATTTTCTTCAAGTAAATTCGGCACATTTTTTCCAGGACCCTTTATGGAACACCCTTTATGGAACACCCTTTAGGGAACGCCCACAGTGGCACTGACAACGCCAGAGTGGACAGTTGATATGTAACGTCATCCAAAATGACTGATGCAGCATATGTAAGTACTGTACTGTATGCTAAATTTTGCTAATCCAAACATGTTTGTTATTATTTCGGTTGGTGAATGTATTGCTGTTTGGCTGTTTAAAGCAAAATATGCTGTTCGGCTGTTTAAAGCAAAATACAAAAAAAATTACATAAATCAAACCAATCATTGCAAAAATAGCAACTACGTATAAGACATTGTATAACGTATGATGTATTAACACGTTAATTAACTCTAAAACTGTATCTGTGGTTTAACGATGGAATTAGACTGCAAGAAAAGGCTTAAAGGCCTACTGAAACCCACTACTACCCACCACGCAGTCTGATAGAGCATATATCAATGATGAAATATTAACATTGCAACACATGCCAATACGGCCTTTTTAGTTTACTAAATTGCATTTTTAAATTTCCCGAGAGTTTTTTCTTGAAAACGTCACGTAATGATGACGTACGCTTGATGTCACGGGCTGTTAGGAAATATGAGCGCTGCGCACACACACTGCTAAAAGTCGTCTGCTTTAACGGCATAATTACACAGTATTTTGGAGAGCAGTGTTGCTGAATCCTTTGCAATTTGTTCAATTAATATTGGAGGAGTCAAAGTACAAAGATGGAGTTGGGAAGCTTTAGCCTTTAGCCACGTAACACACGGTGATTCCTTGTTTAAAATTCACGGAGGTGAAACTTTACTATGGATCACAACGAACATGGATCGCGACCGAATGTCAACCAGCAAGTTTCGGTGAGAAAATTGTGGTAAAAAATCGCTTCTTACCGGAGATCAGCTGAGTTTGTTCCTCCCGTACAGCTGCCGTTGACTTCCTTGAGACACTGCGCGTCAACACACCCGTGGACTCACACCTCTGACTATCAGGTACTGTTAAACTCACTAAAACACTAGCAACACAATAGCAAGATAAGGGATTTCCCAGAATTATCCTAGTAAATGTGTCTAAAAACATCTGAATCCGTCCCAATGCAATCGCGTTTTTTATTTTTTTTCACCTTTTTTTTTTTTTCTAGTCCGTCGCTATCAATATCCTCAAACACGAACCTTTCATCCTCGCTCAAATTAATAGCGAATTTGTCGCTTTCTCGGTCCAAATAGCTGTTTTTGTTGGAGGCTCACATTGAAAACAATGTCCTCTTCTTTGACGATGATAACAAAGTTGACCAAGTGTTGCCCTTCTTGTCATTGGTTATTAAAAATACACGACAGTCAGGAGATTTGCAACTCAGGAACCCATTGTGATGGATGTACTTCTGCCAGAGATGAGATATTTGTTAGAATAATTGTTTCTTGATTATCACAAAAAAACTTTGTATTACGTTGTGATCCTGACAAGAAAACAAAAGGCTGTCTTTGAAACCAACCAAGAAGAAGGCTCGTAAAACTTCACTGGGACTTCAAACCGGACAGATGGCTCGATCTGCCCAACTTCCAGAGGAACTATTTTTGAAGTATTTTACAAACTCTTTTTGAACCATTTTATGGAACTCTCTTTGAACTATTTTATGGGACTATCTTTGAACTATTTTATGGGACTCTTTTTGAAGTATTTGACAAACTCTCTTCGAACTGTTCAGTAACCGAAGGCAACGCTGTTTACGACTCACTTCCCTCAGGAAGCAGCTGTGGGAAGGAGAGGGGAGAAAGTCAAATAAAGAAGGAGTACAATCTTTGATGGAGAGCGTGGTGAAGGACTGTACAGACAGTACAGTGGCCATGTCTCTCCTCAAGATTGAGCCTAAATTTAATTCTGTCTCTGTTTGATTCCTTGCCTTTTGTCTTGTTTAATAGATGTCATCAATGTTTGAACCTGACAATTTTATTGCCCTTTGTATTTATTAAGAACGTAATAAATTACATATTGTCACGCCACACACACTGTCTGCTTCTACCTCCACTGCAGGAACACCCAGAGGCTCCGCTGTGGGCCAAGCAGGACACGCCCCACGCTCGTTGCGCAGACCGCGCCCACTCGGCGACACAGCCCGTGGCAATCTCTAAACGACACACCTGGGACTAATGAGAGGCGACATGATAAAGAGCCTCACCGCTGACTTCTTCTCGTCGGAACATAGCCCTGGTTACAGTAAACTCTCTACCTTGTGCCTTGCCCTGATTTTGTCTTTTGTCATCTCCTGTTCCCACAGCCTTTGTGTCTCAGTTGTTCCCTTGCACTTCCACCCGGATTCTGATTGCCTTCCCCGATTTTCGACCCCTCACCCGGATTTAGACCTCTGGCGCCTCTCTCCTGCCCCACGGACCTTGCTTGGATCACAAACCCTTTTGGATCTTCCCGTCTGGACTTGGATGCTGCCACAACCAACACGTGCACCTTCAACAAATCCTTGGTAATTCACATTGTGTTCATTTCCATACATAGTTTAACATCCACACACATAGTTGAATACACACTCCACGTAATCATTAAAGGCTCAATAAAACCCATTGAGCTATACCTCCTGTTGTTGTGCCGTCTCTTTCCCCCTTGTCGATACATAACACATATGTCACATTTAAATCAATGCTCCATACCCAGAACAGTTGTTTTATTTTCTCATGTCAAATAACTCACGTCACCTGCAACTTGAAATACGTTTACTTGTATTTAGTTTGTATTTTTCATATAATAGTAAAAGTTTGTTTGTATCTTTTAATGACTGGTGCATCAGTCCAAGCCTTGGCAGCTGTGCACTGTATTTCCCTTGTGAAGGCTAAGAAATTATACAAACCAGGACTAAAGTATGACTGGAGGTAAGCTGCTTTATAAACTCAGAAAAATATATGTTTTTATGTTATGTGATATACATTTATTTTACTTTATTGTTAAAAAAGTGAGAATTTACACCTTGCCCACAAGATTACCCAAAACCTGAGCAAAGAAGAACAAGAAAGATAAACAATAGACATTTTTCCAAAAAGCTCTACAGTAAATAGACTTTGATGTGTGTGAATGTGAGTTTGTATGTTGTCTGTCTATCTGTGTTGGACCTGCGATGAGGTGGCGACTTGTCCAGGGTGTACTCCGCCTTCCGCCCAATTTTAGCTGAGATAGGCACCAGCGCCCCTCGCAACCCCAAAGGGAATAAGCGGTAGGAAATGGATGGATGGTTTGGTAAAAATACATTTTGAACTTGTATTGTTTACTACACAGCATATTTTTCACGCACACAAACACACACACACACACTCACAGGGACTCAATCAGCCTTTTCTTTTTTTAATGTCTGTTCTTAACTTCAAGATTAGGTTTACAGGTTTATGGAATGTGGACACATAATTCTATCCATCCATCCATTTTCTACTGCTTATTCCCTTTTGGGGGCGCTGGGGCCTATTTCAGCTACAATCGGGCGGAAGGCGGGGTACACCCTGGACAAGTCGCCACCTCATCGCAGGGCCAACACAGATAGACAGACAACATTCACACTCACATTCACACACTAGGGCCAATTTAGTGTTGCCAATCAACCTATCCCCAGGTGCATGTCTTTGGAAGTGGGAGGAAGCCGGAGTACCCGGAGGGAACCTACGCATTCAAGGGGAGGACATGCAAACTCCACACAGAAAGATCCCGAGCCTGGGATTGAACCCAGGACTGCAGGACCTTCGTATTGTGAGGCAGACGCACTAACCCCTCTTCCACCGTGAAGCCCTCACATAATTCTGGTATCTTAGAAAAGAGTCGCCTCCAAACCAGAGAGGGCTCCAACACAACAGGTCGTTACAAAAATTCTAACTGAGGTTGGAAACTAAAATACTCAGACTTCCTCTTCATGACATCAAACAATGTTCACAAATAAAGCAATAATAGCAGATTGTAATGAACACATTACACCACGTATCTTGAAGGAAATTCATTCTGAGGAGCATTATATTTATAAATACTCATGAAAATGGATCTTAAAAACACAGTTATCATAATATCTGGTCAATAATTAATTTGAAAAATAAATACTTTTGGACCCGCAATTGACAGCCAAGGGGCTTTATGTTTTTATATTTATTTATTTATTTATTTATTTATGTATTTATTTGTATTAATCAGTCCAACAAAATAATACATTATAATATCATAATAATACAATTTCAAATCCAAAACCAAGCCTGGCCCAGCAACATTCAGAATAGCAATCAGCAGAGCAACTGAGAGGACACACAAACATGACACAAAACAATCCAAAAGTAGTCAAACAAAAATGAATAATATCAACAACAGTATCAAAATTAATAAGAATTCCAACATAGCAGTGATTAGAAATCCCTCATTTACGTTAATCATCACAGCCATTAAAAAAAATAAAATAAAAACATTTGAAAAAATGAACATTATTGTTATAATGGCTTACACTTGCATCACATCTCATAAGTTTGACAACACACTGTGTCCTATATTTTCCACAAAAAAAAAGACGTCATACTTTAGGTTAATTTAATACTTAAAATTGATTTGAATAATGGATCCCATATTCCAATATTATATTATATTATCTAAACTGAATGCAGTTGTTTCTACTGATATCATCTCCATAACTTGTGTAGACCAGTATGAGTTGGACTATCAACATCTATCCATATTTTAATATTACCGTTTTTGTTATGATGCATATTAAAAGAAATACATTTTACTCTTCATGCTTATAGAGCAGGGAAAAGTTGAAAATGGCAGATAGTTGTAACTTTGAAATGTTTTGTGCACGCTACGTTAATTGTTTGAAAGTTGAATTAGTAAATAACTTTGAATCATTTGAACCAGGTTGTGAATCGTAAAATATTCTGAGGGCATTAAGTAAAGTAACGCTTAGTATTGCACCCGAAAAGTAACAGTTCAAATATATGACTTAGCTCATTAGTGTGTTAAGTGTGGTGCAAAAACTTCACAATTACAATCATGGTTGAGGTGTGATGACACCATCTATAAAAAAAGAGAGACGATAATGATCATGGTTGAAGTGTGATGACACCATCAATAAAAATAGACTAATATGATCATCGTTGAAGTGTGATGACACCATCAACAAATTACCATACATGTGAGATTTGGGAAAGAGACTAAAATGTTTTCAAGTGCAAACACTGCGTTAGAAGCATTTAATAATCCCATAATGGGATGTTTACACACACACACACACAAACACGCACGCACACACACACACACACACACACACTACCACACACACACAAACACGCACGCACACACACACACACACACACACACACACACACACAAGGATGCTCATATCAACTCATGCTCATATCATTTAGCAAAAGTTTCAAGACAAGAGAAGATGTGACACTAGTTTGCTTTTGCATTTATCAATTACCAATCCAAATAAATGACAATAAAATGACATGATAATAGAGCAGTACAGGGTTCATAAATTTGAAATGTCGCTGTGGCTTGTGCAGCCCTCTGAGACACTTGTGATTTAGGGCTTTATAAATAAACATTGATTGATTGATTGACTTTTCCATCACTTCTCCAAAACCCTTTACTGGATTTAGATGACCGATATAAATTATGTAATCCCATTGGGACCACCAAAAAGTACTTACAGTACATACATTTAAATATTTCATAATTTTGTTTTAATTTTGTACTCACAGGGCTGAATCTGGGACCACTACTAAAAAAAAACGCCCAGAAGACACACTTATGTAAATACACAGTACACAATACGCATAATACACCTGCTCAGTGGCCTAGTGGTTAGAGTGTCCGCCCTGAGATCGGTAGGTCGTGAGTTCAAACCCCGGCCGAGTCATACCAAAGACTATAAAAATGGGACCTATTACCTCCCTGCTTGGTGCTCAGCATTAAGTGTTGGAATTGGGGGTTAAATCGCTAAAAATTATTCCGGGGCGCGGCTCCCGCTGCTGCTCACTGCTCCCCTCACCTCCCAGGGGGTGATCAAGGGAATGGGTCAAATGCAGAGAATAATTTCGCCACACCTAGTTGTGTGTGACAATCATGGGTACTTTAACTTTACTTTAACTTTAACTTTACATCTTCTAAAATATAAGTTGCAAAATATTGAGGATCTGATCTACTAAAAACCAAATACTACGCGCGATAGAGCGTGTCCAAACTACACAAATGCATAGAGCAGAGGTCAGCAACCCAAAATGTTGAAAGAGCCATATTGGACCAAAAATACTAAAACAAAACCTGTCTGGAGCCGCAAAAAAATAAAAGCCATATTACATACAGATAGTGTGTCGTGAGATATAAATTGAATTAAGAGGACTTAAAGGAAACTAAATGACCTCAAATATAGCTACAAATGAGTCATAATGATGCAACATATACATATAGCTAGCCTAAATAGAATGTTAGCATCGATTAGCTTGCAGTCATGCAGTGATCAAATATGTCTGATTAGCACTCTACACAAGTCAATAACATCAACACATCTCACCTTCGTGCATTCTTGCACAACGTTCAAAGTTTGGTGGACAAAATGAGACAGAAAAAGAAGTGGCATAAAACACGTCCTAAGTCGGAGAAAGTGGTACATGTAAACAAACCACGGTGAGTTCATGGACCGCCAAAATTAGTGGGACAAAACGGCGCTCACCAAATACTTGAATCAGTGAAGCATGTTTAATAGAAACAGTGTGCCTTATAACAATTAGGGAGGTTTGTGTCATGTTTGTCCTCCGGCAGAAACCATATTAAAACAAAAAATGTATTTCTTTTTCCTTCATTTTTTTCAATTTATCATACATTTTTGAAAAAGCTCCAGAGAGCCACTAGGCCGGCGCTAAAGAGCTGCATGCGGCTCTAGAGCCGCGAGTTGCCGACCCCCGGCATAGAGTATCAGTGGGCGTGTGGACTAAGATCGTGCACAATTGTTAACAAATGCAAAAGTGGTGCAGACTGCCTAAATGATAATGTTGTTCACCAAAAATACCCTCATTTACTGCACATGCTTGTTATCATGGTCCTAACTGTTTTGCTGTGTTTTGAAACATGCAGCAATCATAACTATAATATATACCACGTTTTGTAGGCATTTTTGAACTAGTCCTACAGTGCATCTCCAACAGAACCCACTTTCTTAGCTTGCTAAGGGTGCACCTTGGGAGACACTGGCAATAACTGCCAGTATGCACTGCAATGTTCCAGCCGCAAAAAAATGCATATTACACATTCATATATATATATATATATATATATATATATATATATATATATACATATATATATTTATATAAATATGAATAATTTTTTTTTCCCAGAGCCTGGAAATCACCCGGCAGTGTTATTATTGTTCAGTTTGTCATACATTAGAATGGCCTCAGTATGATGTATAGCACTGTAAAGTGCAATAACAAGAATTGTAAAAATAAACACAAAACCTCTCTGACAGTGTCAAAAAATGATTAGCTTTGCAGAGACAGCCTGGCCAGCTCTTATATTGGATCTGAATTGTGCATGCTTCGCTAATTGTGTTTCTGGTGTATGTACAGTATATGTGTGAACTGACTGTAGCAGCACGCACTCAATAAAGAAAAAGACGGATCATTCAAAATATAAACAGTGTGTTTTAGAGTTTAACTAAATTTGAGTGTAACAGAAAGACTACTGCATTTAGAAACACTACTGTGGAGGGAGATGTGGCCAGCGCACCTTCAGGAGCAAAGGTCACCGCCTCTGTGTATGATGCTGTGGACGAGCACCATCGGATAGGGGCGGGCCATGGGCTGATGCCGAGACACAGCTGGCAAGTGATTAGATTTCACAGGTGGTACGTGTGAATCTAATCATCTGTTGTCTTTAACAGTAAGCGGCCGGGAGCAGGAAGGGACAGAGGAAACGGACGCGACTGAAAAGACACGTTCTATGTGCATTAAAAACTTTGTTTAAGTTTGCATGCATGCGTCCTGTGAAGTGTCTGTCAGTGGGACCGCTAAGAAGCGACTTCCAAAACTACATTTCCTGAATCATCTATACAGATACAGAAATTCTCAAAAAAGGCCTATTCAACTGGTAGCCGCACAGGAATGACAACATACCGGCCCCCACGTGCAATTCAAAAGTTGGGAGACAAAAAAATGTCAGCAAATTCCCTTAAACATAAGTGTTCCTGTTGTATAGAGGAACTTGGACAACTGTAAACACATTGGCAGATCCTTGCATTTGCATCTTAACCTTGCAAGCAAACAATAAACACTGAGTTCTAAACATGCAATTTACAAAACCCGTTTCCATGAGTTGGGAAATTGTGTAAGATGTAAATATAGACAGATTACAATGATTTGCAAATCATTTTCACCCCATATTCAGTTGAATATGCTACAAAGACAACATATTTGACGTTCAAACTGATAACCATTTTTTTTTTGCAAACAATCATTAACTTTAGAATTTGATGCCAGCAACACGTGACAAAGAAGTTGGGAAAGGTGGCAATAAATACTGATAAAGTTGAGAAATTCTCATCAAACACGTATTTGGAACATCCCACAGGTGTGCAGGCTAATTGGGAACAAGTGGGTGCCATGATTGGGTATAAAAGCAGCTTGCATGAAAACAAACAAGGATGGGGCGAGGGTCACCAATTTGTAAGCAAATTGTCGAACAGTTTCAGAACAACATTCTCAACGAGCTATTGCAAGGTATTTAGGGATTTAACCATCTACGGTCCGTAAAATCATCAAAATGTTCAGAGAATCTGGAGAAATCACTCCACGTAAGCGATGATATTACAGACCGTTGATCCTTCAGGCGGTACTGCATCAAAAACAGACATCAGTGTGTAAAAAGGATATCACCACATGGGCTCAGGAACACTTCATAAAACCACTGTAAGTAACTACAGTTGGTTGCTACGTCTGTAAGTGCAAGTTAAAACTCTGCTATGCAAAGCAAAACACATTTATCAACAACACCAAGGAACGCAGCTGGCTTCACTGGGCCTGAGCTCATCTAAAATGGACTGATGCAAAGTGCAAAGGTGTTCTGTGGTCTGACGAGTCCACATTTCAAATTATAATTGGAAACTGTGGACGTGGTGTCCTCCGGAACAAAGAGGAAAATAACCATCCGGATTGTTATAGGCGTGAAGTTAGAAAGCCAGCATCTATGATGGTATGGGGGTGTATTTGTACCCAAGGCATGGTTAACTTACACATCTGTGAAGGCACCAATAATGCTGAAAGATACATACAGGTTTTGGAGCAACATATGTTGTCATCCAAGCAACGTTATCATGGACGCCCCTGCTTATTTCAGCAAGACAATGCCAAGCTACGTGTTACAACACCGTGGTTTCGTAGTAAAAGAGGGCGGGTACTTTCTTGGCCCACCTGCAGTCCAGACCTGTCTCCCATCCAAAATGTGTGGTGCATTATGAAGCGTAAAATACAACAGCGAAGACCCCGGACTGTTGAATGACTAAAGCTCTACATAAAACAAGAAGGGAAAATAATTCCACTCCCAAAGCTTCAACATTTAGTTTCCTCAGTTCCCAAACATTTATTGAATGTTGTTAAAAGAAAAGGTGATGTAACACAGAGGTGAACATGCCCTTTCCCAACTACTTTGGCACGTGTTGCAGCCATGAAATTCTAAGTTAGTTATTATTTACAAAAAAAATATGTGTTTTTGAGTTTGAACACCAACGTCTTGTCTTTGTAGTGCATTCAACTGAATATGGGTTGAAAAGGATTTGCAAATCATTGTATTCCGTTTATATTTACATCCAATACAATTTCCCAACTCATATGGAAACAGGGTTTAGTACATAACTGAGGCATTACTGATGACACCCTTTTAAGTCCTATCTTTTTAGGCTGTTGCAATTTTTTATCATGAGGTGATTTATGTGACTGAGGTCTTGCTGTAGCTTGTTCAGGTTCCATATTAGGTCCCCTCACTTTCATTATTTGGCCTACCCAACTCGTGGCCTGCGAGTTCAGTTTAAAATAACTTGTGAGGGACTCACATTTTTGCAGCGGATTCTTAAAAACACCAGAGTGCTGTCAAAGAGATTAAATTTGACAATTTTTTTGCCAAAAATCCGCCCTGAGATCGGTAGGTTGTGAGTTCAAACCCCGGCCGAGTCATACCAAAGACTATAAAAATGGGACCCATTACCTCCCTGCTTGGCACTCAGCATCAAGGGTTGGAAAGGGGGTTAATCACCAAAAATTATTTCCGAGCGTGGCCACCGCTGCTGCTCACTGCTCCCCTCAAATGCAGGGGTGATTTCACCACACCCAGTGTGTGTGTGTGACAATTGTTGATACTTTAACTTTTAATTCTGACAAAATAAATAGACTAAAGTAAAATGTCTACTGTAGAGGACGCTGGTTCTCCGGACTATACAAAATAAGACTAATATTGAATGGAGAAGTATCTTTCTGGAAAAGTACCCCCTAAAACAATTAGTTATATAGGGCTGTATTAAAAGCTGTATTTGTTTTATTCTAATTGTCTTCCTTTCCAAGCATTGTCTTTTATTCTCAGCAGCGACCCAGCGGCATACTCTTCCCTACTCTCTCATTCCAAGAAAAAAATTCAGTCATTCAAGGAATTTTCTATGCAGTGACCGTCATTGCCTCTTTTCGAAAACGGACCAATGTGATGATAAAGGAGAACTGTTGTTTTTTTAGGAATTTTGCCTATCGTTCACAATCCTTATAAAAAACAAAAGGACGTGTCGGTTTTTGTTTTTTGCAATTTAATTTGAAATAATCATCTCATTCTAGGTGGTCAGCAATGCAGCTCTACCTCCGTGGTGGGTCGAACGGCCGTGCAAGCTGAGGTTTCCAGGTTCGATCCCCGTCTCTGGCCATTCACATCAATGCCCTTGTGTCCTTGGGCAAGACACTTCACCCTTTCCCCCAGTGCCATTAACACTGGTGAATGCATGATATGTGGTGGTCGTTGGCGCAAATTGGCAGCCCCGCTTCCGTCAGTCTACCCCAGGGCAGCTGTGGCTACAAATGTAGCTTACCACCACCTGAGTGAATGTGGAGTGAATCAAAAATGGGTTCTCACTTCTCTGTGAGCGCTTTGAGTATCTTGTCGATTAAAAAACGCTACATAAATCTAATCCATTATTATTATTATTATTTATGGCCACTATAGCCTTAGTACCATTGTATATTTGTTTTAGTCACATATGGGACGCGAGTCAGGTTTTTCCTGTGTGGTAAAAGAGGGGATAAATGGGGAAGTCCTTCTTTACCTGCCGTCTAGTTTTGTCATATATTACTGTCTTTGCACATGTCAATGTTTAGTTTAGTATGCACAATAAATCAACACAAAATCTGTAATTTGCAGCAATGTTCACGTAGTCTCGGATAGCTTCTCGTCGCAGGTGAGTGATAATGGTCACGGACTGGTAGTTGAACAAAGAGTTGTTTGATGTTGGATGTTAGAAAATGCCCGATTTGTTGAAACAGTCTGACATTTAGTCATTGTTGCAGCTCGATGATTTATGAGGACCTTATGCAATACACGAGCGTGTGAAGCACACTGCCGTGCTCGGAGGTGTGGGGGGGTGTGGCCGCGGTGTAGAGAGCGGCTGGATGATAGGCTGAAGAGAGGGATACAGAGGCGTGCGGGCGGGCTTTTTCAAAAGTTAAAATGCGTGCCTGTTTGCAGGTCTGTTGGTGATTCAACGGTTGGGGGTGTCACTGATGTCATATTAATACTATTTTTTTTTAATATTTTCACGATCGAACGTTAGGATCTCAAAGATCGAGTGGTCGTTCGCAATTGACGATTTGTTTTGGTCTGAATGACTGTGGAAGGCGCAACTTAAGCTACATAGTCGAGCGCACATCCATTTAGCTTTCAGCACAAAACCTACAGTCAGAAATTGATGAACCGGACCGAAATTAATAACACATGTATTGTTGCACCCCTAATAAATATATGTATATGTATGCATATACTGTGTATCTATCCATCTATCTATATATATATATATATATATATATATATATATATATATATATATGTACAGTAGATATACATACATATATGTGTGTATGTATATATATATATATACAGTATATATACATACATACATATATATGTATGTATATATATATATATATATATATATATATATATATATATATATATACATATATATATATATATATATATATATATATATATATATATATATATACATAATGTATGACACCCCCTACACCCTGCACCCCAGTTCTACTTCTAAATCACTTTAAAAATGCATTCAAAAACCTCCAAAAATACTTTATGTATGTGCCGTAACCTGTAAAATAACCAAGCTGTAGCGATATTGTTATTGTAAACAGAGAGAAACTATTTTTCCGCAACGGCATGATACGGTATTAGCCGTAAGCTAGCTACGGCAAGAGGTGAGCTCGCTTTTGTGTCAGTACCCGAATGACTTTTGAGTTTATAATGCATAACATAATGCAATAAGACACCAATCTGTAATGACTGAGAAATATGAACAATCATATTGCAATATTTGTATTTGTATTTCATGTTTTGTTTGTACAAAGCTAACCCAAAAGTTTATATGCTGTAGTTGTAGTAGCATAACATGCTGCATGTATATTGATCAATATTACAGTAACTCACTCGTTAGACAGTATTGTCCAGTTGGCCGGATATTTTTTTTCAGGTTTGTTTTTGGTAAGAAATCCATTTATGTGGCACATAGCTTGGCTTAAATTTTTACATTTACACTGTGAATTCACGCCGACCTTGCTCTCTCGGCTTCTGTTTGCTCCGTCTCACCCTTCCTTCCTGCTCGCTTCTATAAGCAGCAGTTCGTCCTCCGTACTTTCAGCTTCAAAAAGATAAAGTTGTGAATCTCCATTTGTCCAAAAATAGTTGTCTTCGTTTTCTACTACCAAGTCTGCCATGATTATAAGACACAAGTGGGGGCTGCGTGGCGCGTTTAGGAGAGTGGCTGTTCCAGCAACCTGAGGGTTCCAGGTTCAATCCCCACCTTCTGCCAACCTTGTCACGTCCGTTGTGTCCTTGAACAAAACACTTCACCCTTGCTCCTGATGGGTGGTGGTTTGGCCCTTGCATGGCAGTTCCCGCCATCAATGTGTGAATGTGTGTGTGAATGGGTAAATGTGGAAAAAGTGTCAAAGCGCTTTGAGTACCTTGAAGATAGAAAAGCACTATACAAGTATAACCCATTTACCATTTACCATAAGGGTTTGTTTCCAGAAGTAGGAAAATATATCTTTTGCTAGAAGTCGGAAGTGTGTTGCTATGGAAACAGGAATAAAGGCGCTGAGGTAATAAATTCCGACAATGCTTAAAAAAAGACCAGAATAGGGTAAACATTGTACATATTAGATATTGTTATGAACATGTCTGTGTGTATATAAAATGTTGATGGAGGGTTTTGAAATGTTTTAGAGGGTTTTGAAGGCTACAATAGTGAGTCCAATTTGCCGCCTTTTGCCAGCGTTTTTTGTCATTATTAAAATCCGTCCATCCATCCATTTTCTACCACTTATTCCCTTTGGGGTTGCGGGGGGCGCTGGTGCCTAGCTCAGCTACAGTCGGGCAGAAGGCGGCGTACACCCTGGACAAGTCGCCACCTCGTCGCAGATTATTAGAATCCATCCATCCATAATCTGGGGGGTGCAGCAGCCCATCCCAGCTGCACTCAAAGTAAATAAAAAAACATGTGTTTCTATGTCTTTTATATTGATTGTAAACAAAAATGACAAAAAAGTGCAGTTGTTCTTAAAGGCCTACTGAAACCCACTACTACCCACCACGCAGTCTGATAGTTTATATATCAATGATGAAATATTAACATTGCAACACATGCCAATACGGCCTTTTTAGTTTACTAAATTACAATTTTAAATTTCCCGGGGGTTTTGTCTTCGAAACGTCGTGTAATGATGACGTGTACGCAAGACATAACGGGTTTTTAGGAAGTATGAGCGCTGCGCACACACACAGCTAAATGTCGTCTGCTTTAACGGCATATAGTAATTATACAGTTTTTTGGACTTCTGTGTTGCTGAATCTTTTGCAATTTGTTCAATTAATATTGGTGAAGTCACAGTAGAAAGATGTAGTTGAAGAGCTTTAGCCTTTAGCCACACAAACACACGGTGATTCCTTGTTTAAAACTCCTGGAGGTGAAACTTTCCTATGGATCAGAGCGCGGTCAAGAGAACATGGATCCCGACCACATGTCAACCAGCAGGTTTCGGTGAGAAAATTGTGGTTAAAAAGTCAGTTCTTACCGTAGAAAAGCTGACACTGCGCGTCAAGACACCCGTGGAGACACCCTTCCGGTTACCAGGTAATATTAAACTCACTAAAACACTAGCAACACAATAGAAGGATAAGGGATTTCACAGAATTATCCTAGTAAATGTGTCTAAAAACATCGGAATCCGTCCCAATGCAATTGCGTTTTTTTTTTTTTCCTAGTCCCTCGCTATCAATATCCATAAACACAAATCTTTCATCCTCGCTCAAATTGATGGGAAATTGTCGTTTTCTCCGTCAGAATAGCACTTTTTGTGGAGGCTCCCATTAAAATCAATGTTAATATGTGAGGAGCCATCAAACATGTGACGTCATCGTCTGCGACTTCCGGTAGAGGCCGGGCATTTCTCTTAGCACCGAAAGTTGTGAACTTTATCGTGGATGTTCTCTACTAAATCCTTTCAGCAAAAATATGGCAATATTGCGAAATGATCAAGTATGACACATAAGATGGACCTGCTATCCCTGTTTAAATAAGAAAATCTCATTTCAGTAGGCCTTTAAGGTCACCATGTCCATGCAAGAGCATTCCTTAAAGTTGCTCAGCCCCTTTGCCCGGCTTCTCCAGCACCAGTCATTGCCATGTGGCCCCACTGAACTCTGACTGATGCATCCCCAGCGAGAAATGCTTTTGTTCTGATCTACTGCTGCTATGCATGCCAAGTGGTTTACAGTGGCCGCAGTAAAGGTCTTTATTTCCTCAGAGAGTTTCTTCAAAGGAAGATTGTGTGGGGTTTGCTGCACTGGTCAGCACATACAGACAGCTCATCACTGGATGAGATGTACCACACAGCAGTTTTCAAAGAGGGGGTCAAAAACCTTTAGGGGGCCTATTAATATAGTCATGGATATGCAGATCGTGCATGAAAAATAATCACAGCTCGGTTTGACACTAGAGCCTTGAGCACACAACATGGGTTGTAAATCTCACCTGATGTTTCACCTTTTAAAGACACTATCAACTCTCCTTTTACCACTGTTCCACTTGAGGGGCTTTGGGGAGGATTAATGAGTCTATCTAACAGGATTAAGACAGGAAACAATCTTACAGTAAATTTGGTGTTATGGCATAGTCACAGTGAGGTTTTGGAAGTTGAGGAGACCGACATTAATAGCATCCTTTAATTGATTTTGATATTATCATTCATTTCATCTTCTGGTTGATTAAAACATAGCACCAATGGGAGCATGTTAAAACTCTGCCGGACTCAATTACACCTATTTGACTGATTAACAGTCTCACATTATTTATTCAGAAAGTATAAATAAAGAAAAAATATTATTCATCCATCCATCCATCTTCTTCCGCTTATCCGAGGTCGGGTCGCGGAGGCAGCAGCCTAAGCAGGGAAGCCCAGACTTACCTCTTCCCAGCCGCTTCGTCTAGCTCTTCCCGGGGGATCCCGAGGCGTTCCCAGGCCAGCCGGGAGACATAGTCTTCCCAACGTGTCCTGGGTCTTCCCCGTGGCCTCCTACCGGTTGGACAAGCTCCAAACACCTCCCTCGGGAGGCGTTCGGGTGGCATTCTGACCAGATGCCCGAACCACTTCATCTGGCTCCTCTCGATGTGGAGGAGCAGCGGCTTTACTTTGAGTTCCTCTCGGATGACAGAGCTTCTCACCCTATCTCTAAGGGAGAGCCCCGCCACCCGGCGGAGGAAACTCATTTCGGCCGCTTGTACCCGTGTTCTTATCCTTTCGGTCATGACCCAAAGCTCTTGACCATAGGTGAGGATGGGAACGTAGATCGACCGGTAAATTGAGAGCTTTGCCTTCCGGCTCAGCTCCTTCTTCACCACAACGGATCGGTACAACAACCGCATCACTGAAGACGCAGCACTGATCCGCCTAGTGTTAAAAAAAAAACAATATTATGATTTGGACATTCTTCAGAACGTGCTTGGTCTGTCTAAACACAGAAAACAATCTGAAGTTGTGTTTATTTTGAGGTTATTATGCCATGATTTTATGAGTCCAGCCCAAGTTGGGAATGGATTTTCCTCCATGTGGCTCCTGAGCTCATATTAGTTTGACATCCCTGATTTAGGCTATTCAGGTCTTGTCCATACACTAAGTAGACAAAAGGGGATCCATACATCAGTACTGTCGATACCAAAGGTAGTATATCATGATATGATCGATACTAATGTAATTAGGTCCATTTTCTTATTTTCACGAAATAATGTTTTTTGTCATTTCTTACAAACTCAGGAAATAATTCCCTAGACACGGAAGGAATTTAAGGGCAAAATAGTAAAGGATTTAAATGAATAATAGCTGGTAATTGTTAAGTTATTGGATACTACTGGATAGGGTTGTACGGTATACCGGTACTGGTATAGTATCGAGGTACTAATGAATCAAAAAGAGTACTATACTCATTTTGAATAGTACCGGTCCCAGGACAGGACGGCACGTCGTCACGTCATGACATTGCTGGTTTTACGAGCACAGGAGCGTGTTCGGCAGTGCACAATCACAGTGTTTTTACAAACAGACACAGTGTGTAGAGAGAAAAGGGAGAACGGACGCATTTTGGTCTGAAAAGTAAAGATAAAGGTGAAGTTCTAACACTGAAACTGAGGTGCTTTAAGACATGGCTAGGTAGCGAGCGGCTAATCTCCATTCGCAATGTTTTAGCTACTTGTAAATTACTAATCCTTGCCTTCATAGCGACGAATAAAGTAAGTTTCTCACAAGTATCATCCCTGCAGGACGAGGAATAGCTAAATATGCTTTACTACACACCGTAGGAGGATACAATAGCTAACCACTAACCTAACATCCACTGTAATGATACCAAGCACAATAGCGTATCTAGTAAGAGGTTGGGAAAAAATCGATTCGAATACGAATCGCGATTCTCACGTTGTGCGATTCAGAATCGATTCAGATTTTTTTTTTAATCGATTTGGTTTTAATTTTTTTTTTTTTTTTTTATCAATCCAACAAAACAATACACAGCAATACCATAACAATGCAATCCAATTCCAAAACCAAACCTGACCCAGCATCACTCAGAACTGCAATAAACAGAGCAATTGAGGAGACACAAACATGACACAGAACAAGTGAAGTGTGAAGTGACTTATATTTATATAGCGCTTTTTCTCTAGTGACTCAAAGCGCTTTACATAGTGAAACCCAATATCTAAGTTACATTCAAACCAGTGTGGGTGGCACTGGGAGCAGGTGGGTAAAGTGTCTTGCCCAAGGACACAACGGCAGTGACTAGGATGGCGGAAGCGGGAATCGAACCTGCAACCCTCAAGTTGCTGGCACGGCCACTCTACCAACCGAGCTAAACCGCAAACCAAAAGTAGTGATACAAGAATTAATATTATCAACAAAATTATCTGGGAACGCCTCAGGATCCCCCGGGAAGAGCTAGACGAAGAGGCTGGAGATAGGGAAGTCTGGGCTTCCCTGCTTAGGCTGCTGCCCCCGTGACCCGACCTCGGATAAGCGGAAGATGATGGATGGATGGATGGAACAAAATTATCAATATTAGATATAATTTCAGCAAAGCAGTGATTAAAAATCCCTCATTAACATTATCATTAGACATTTATAAAAATAAAAAAAATAACAATAGTGTCACAGTGGCTTCCACTTGCATCGCATCTCATAAGCTTAACAACACACTGTGTCCAATATTTTCACAAAGATGAAATAAATCATATTTTTGGTTCGTTTAATAGTTAAAACAAATGTACATTATTGCAATCAGTTGATAAAACATTGTCCTCTACAATTATAAAAGCTTTTTTAAAAATATCTACTACTCTGCTAGCATGTCAGCAGACTGGGGTAGATCCTGCTGAAACCCTATGTATTGAATGAATACAGAATCATTTTGAATAGAAAAAATATTGTTTTTTATTTGAGAATCGCTTTGAATCGAAAAAATCAATAAATTATCGAATAGTGACCGCAAGAATCAATATTGAATCGAATCGTGGGACACCCAAAGATTCGCAGCCATAGTATCTAGTCAAAACTACTATAATTACTTCGGTATTTGTTATCGTCATAAACTCTTTTTTTCCTTTTTTAAAAATTCATATTATGTTTATAAACTCAGGAAATACATCCCTGAACACATGACGACTTTGAATATGACCAATGTATGATCCTGTAACTACCTGGTATCGGATCGATACCTAAATTTGTGGTATCGTCCAAAACTAACGTAAAGTGTCCAAACAACAAAAGAATAAGTGATTATTACATTTTAACAGAAGTGTAGATAGAACATGTTAAAACAGAAAGTATTGATGGAATGGAAGAATGGATTAATAATCAATTTTTACAGCTTGTCTCTCATAATTTTCACAAAATAGAATGAGAAATGACACAAAATGTTACTGCATATGTCAGCAGACAAAAGACAATTTGTCTAGTATGTTTACTATTTAATTTACGTACAAAATTGTTCTTCGATTGCATTAAGAAGTTTAATGTACCCTAAGATTTCTTTTTAAAGGCCTACTGAAATGAGATTTTCTTATTTAAACGGGGATAGCAGGTCCATTCTATGTGTCATACTTGATCATTTCGCGATATTGCCATATTTTTGCTGAAAGGATTTAGTAGAGAACATCCACGATAAAGTTTGCAACTTTTGGTCGCTAATAAAAAGCCTTGCCTGTACCGGAAGTAGCAGACGATATGCGCGTGACGTCACCGGTTGTAGAGCTCCTCATATCCTCACATTGTTTACAATCATAGCCACCAGCAGCGAGAGCGATTCGGACCGAGAAAGCGACAATTTCCCCATTAATTTGAGCGAGGATGAAAGATTCTTGGATGAGGATAGTGAGAGTGAAGGACTAGAAGAAAAAAAAAGACGAGGGCAGTGGAGCGATTTAGATGTTATTAGACACATTTACTAGAATAATTCTGGAAAATCCCATATCTGCTTATTGTTTTACTACTGTTTTAGTGAGATTATATGGTACCTGAAAATCGGAGCGGTGTGGCCACGGGTGTGGTGACCGCCAGTGTCTCTGGTGGGAGGAGGTAAGAGGGTCCGCAGCGGCAGGAGGACACAAGCTCCGCTCATGACTACGGTAAAAGCCGACTTATTACCACAATTTTCTTACCGAAACCTGCCGGTTGACATGTGGTCGTGATCCATGTTCGCTTGACCGCTCTGTTCCACAGTAAAGCTTCAGCTTCAGGAATGTAAACAAGGAAACACCGGCTGTGTTTGTGTTGCTAAAGGCAGCTGCAATACACCGCTTCCCACCTACATCTTTCTTCTTTGACGTCTCCATTACTAATTGAACAAATTGCAAAAGATTCAGCAACACAGATGTCCAGAATACTGTGTAATTATGCGATTAAAGCAGACGTCTTTTAGCCGTGATCGGTGCTGGAAGAACATGTCCGCTACAACCGGTAACGTCACGCGCACGCATCATCATACGCGTCATCATACCGCGACGTTTTAAACAGGATACTTCGAGGGAAATTTAAAATTGCAATTTAGTGAACTAAACTGGCCGAATTGGCATGTGTTGCAATGTTAAGATTTCATCATTTATATACAAACTATCAGACTGCGTATTCGGTAGTAGTGGGTTTCAGTAGGCCTTTAAAATTGAGCCAATAATGCAATTTTTGGTGGTCCTCCTTATTTAGAAAAGTACCGAAAAGTACCAAAATACATTTTGGTACCTGTACCGGTACTAAAATATCGGTATAGGGACAACACTACTACTGACTTTTTTTTGCTCAAACAGTAATATGTAATATAGAGAATAATGAACCTGTTCAAATACTGTTTTGATTTTGCTACACTGTCAATAGCACTCACCATGAATAGAATGTAGGGTTAATACATGTGATGGGCATTGGCAGCATCAACCCCTAATTGGAAAAACCCTGATACAAATAAATTTCCAAATTGAAAATAATTCGGAGAAAGGCATATGCATCCTGATTTTAATCTCCTCTTTGTGCCCAACTCTGCCACAGGTGCAGCCTCCAGGATGACACAAGGCCAGACTCGGCTTTGTCGCATAATGGCAGGCGGGCAGAAATGCTAATAAAGTTGGATTCAATCAAATTGGAAGTAGTCTTTTTGGCAATTGGTGGCCTTAAAATTAAAATTCTTCTTGTGCGTTCAGAAGCTGACTGCAGCTCTAGCACACAGCCAAAGCCTTATTCTGGCTGGGACTGAGACACTCTTGTGTTATCCACTAAGGCAGGGGTCGGGAACCTTTTTGGCTGAGAGAGCCATGGAAGCCAAATATTTTAAAATGTATTTCCATGAGAGCCATATAATATTTTTTTAACACTGAATACAACAAAATGTGTGCATTTTTATGTTAAACCAACATTAGGGTATAACACGTCTGTTATTCTTTTCAATAACATTTTTATAGGGCGGTTTAGCTCGGTTGGTAGAGTGGCCGTGCCAGCAACTTGAGGGTTGCAGGTTCAATTCCCGCTTCTGCCAACCTAGTCACTGCCGTTGTGTCCTTGGGCAAGACACTTTACCCACCTGCTCCCAGTGCCACCCACACTGGTTTGAATGTAACTTCGATATTGGGTTTCACTATGTAAAGCGCTTTGAGTCACTAGAGAAAAAGCGCTATATAAATATAATTCACTTCACTATTCTGAAGCAAACTAATAATGAATAAAATACTTCTTACCCTCCTCTCTGAGCGTGGTAGAGGAGTTTGCGTGTCCCAATGATCCTAGGAGCTATGTTGTCCGGGGGCTTTTTGCTCCCTGGTAGGGTCTACCAAGGCAAACAGGTTCTAGGTGAGGGATCAGACAAAGGGCAGCTCGAAGACCTCTATGGATTTCCCTCGCCCGGACGCGGGTCACCGGGGCCCCCCTCTGGTGCCAGTCCCGGAGGTGGGGCACGATGGCGAGCGCCTGGTGGCCGGGCCTGTTCCCATGGGCCCCGGCCAGGCATAGCCCGAAGAAGCAACGTGGGTCACCCCTCCAATGGGCTCACCACACATAGCAGGGGCCATAGAGGTCGGGTGCAATGTGAGCTGGGCGGCAGCCGAAGGCAGGACACTTGGCGGTCCGATCCTCGGCTACAGAAGCTAGCTCTTGGGACGTGGAACGTCACCTCACTGGGGGGGAAAGAGCCTGAGCTAGTGCGCGAAGTGGAGAAGTTCCGGCTGGATATAGTCGGACTCACTTCGACGCACAGCAAGGGCTCTGGAACCACTTCTCTCGAGAGGGACTGGACCCTCTTCCCCTGAGAGGCGATGGGCTGGGGTGGCAATTCTGGTTGCCCCCCGGCTTAAAGCCTTCACGTTGGAGTTCAAGCCAGTGGACGAAAGGGTAGCCTCCCTCCACTTTCGGGTGGGGGGACGGGTCCTGACTGTTGTTTGTGCTTACGCACCAAACAGCAGTTCAGAGTACCCACCCTTTTTGGGTACACTCGAGGGAGCACTGGAAACTGCTCCCCCGGGTGATTCCCTTGTCCTACTGGGGGACTTCAACGCTCATGTTGGCAACGACAGTGAAACCTGGAGAGGCGTGATTGGGAAGAATGGCCGCCCGGATCTGAACCCGAGTGGTGTTTTGTTACTAAACTTTTGTGCTCGTCACAATTTGTCCATTATAAACACCATGTTTAAACATAAGGGTGTCCATATGTGCACTTGGCACCAGGACACCCTAGGCCGCAGTTCCATGATCGACTTTGTAGTTGTGTCATCGGATTTGCGGCCTTATGTTTTGGACACTCGGGTGAAGAGAGGGGCGGAGCTTTCTACCGATCACCACCTGGTGGTGAGTTGGCTGCGATGGTGGGGGAGGATGCCGGACAGACCTGGCAGGCCCAAACGCATTGTGAGGGTCTGCTGGGAATGTCTGGCAGAGTCTCCTGTCAGAGAAAGTTTCAATTCCCACCTCCGGAAGAACTTCGAACATGTCACGAGGGAGGTGCTGGACATTGAGTCCGAGTGGACCATGTTCCGCACCTCTATTGTCGAGGCGGCTGATCGGAGCTGTGGCCGCAAGGTAGTTGGTGCCTGTCGGGGTGGCAATCCTAAAACCCCTTGGTGGACACCAGCGGTGAGGGATGCCGTCAAGCTGAAGAAGGAGTCCTATCGGGTCCTTTTGGCTCATAGGACTCCGGAGGCAGTGGACAGGTACCGACAGGCCAAGCGGTGTGCGGCTTCAACGGTCGCTGAGGCAAAAACTCGGACATGGGAGGAGTTCGGGGAAGCCATGGAAAATGACTTCCGGACGGCTTCGAAGCGATTCTGGACCACCGTCGACCGCCTCAGGAAGGGGAAGCAGTGCACTATCAACACCGTGTATGGTGCGGATGGTGTTCTGCTGACCTCAACTGCGGATGTTGTGGATAGGTGGAAGGAATACTTCGAAGACCTCCTCAATCCCACCAACACGTCTTCCTATGAGGAAGCAGTGCCTGGGGAATCTGTGGTGGACTCTCCTATTTCTGGGGCTGAGGTCGCTGAGGTAGTTAAAAAGCTCCTTGGTGGCAAGGCCCCGGGGGTGGACGAGATCCGCCCGGAGTTCCTTAAGGCTCTGGATGCTGTGGGGCTGTCTTGGTTGACAAGACTCTGCAGCATCGCGTGGACATCGGAGGCGGTACCTCTTGATTGGCAGACCGGGGTGGTGGTTCCTCTCTTTAAGAAGGGGGACCCGAGGGTGTGTTCCAACTATCGTGGGATCACACTCCTCAGCCTTCCCGGTAAGGTTTGTTCAGGTGTACTGGAGAGGAGGCGACGCCGGATAGTCGAACCTCGGATTCAGGAGGAACAGTGTGGTTTTCGTCCTGGTCGTGGAGCTGTGGACCAGATCTGTACTCTCGGCAGGGTTCTTGAGGGTGTATGGGAGTTTGCCCAACCAGTCTACATGTGCTTTGTGGATTTGGAGAAGGCATTCGACCGTGTCCCTCGGGAAGTCCTGTGGGGAGTGCTCAGAGAGTATGGGGTATCGGACTGTCTTATTGTGGCAGTCCGCTCCCTGTACGATCAGTGCCAGAGCTTAGTCTGCATTGCCGGCAGTAAGTCGAACACATTTCCAGTGAGGGTTGGACTCCGCCAAGGCTGTCCTTTGTCACCGATTCTGTTCATAACTTTTATGGACAGAATTTCTAGGCGCAGTCAAGGCGTTGAGGGGTTCCGGTTTGGTGACCGCAGGATTAGGTCCCTGCTTTTTGCAGATGATGTGGTCCTGATGGCTTCATCTGACCGGGATCTTCAGCTCTCACTGGATCAGTTTGCAGCCGAGTGTGAAGCGACCGGAATGAGAATCAGCACCTCCAAGTCCCAGTCCATGGTTTTCACCCGGAAAAGGGTGGAATGCCATCTCCGGGTTGGGGAGGAGACCCTGCCCCAAGTGGAGGAGTTCAAGTACCTAGGAGTCTTGTTCACGAGTGAGAGAAGAGTGTATCGTGAGATCGACAGGCGGATCGGTGCGGCGTCTTCAGTAATGCGGACGTTGTACCGATCAGTTGTGGTGAAGGAGGAGCTGAGCCGGAAGGCAAAGCTCTCCATTTACCGGTCGATCTACGTTCCCATCCTCACCTATGGTCATGAGCTTTGGGTCTTAACCGAAAGGATAAGATCACGGGTACAAGCGGCCGAAATGAGTTTCCTCCGCCGGGTGGCGGGGCTCTCCCTTAGAGATAGGGTGAGAAGCTCTGCCATCCGGGAGGAACTCAAAGTAAAGCCGCTGCTCCTCCACATCAAGAGGAGCCAGATGAGGTGGTTCGGGCATCTGGTCAGGATGCCACCCGAACGCCTCCCTAGGGAGGTGTTTAGGGCACGTCCAACCGGTAGGAGGCCATGGGGAAGACCCAAGACACGTTGGGAAGACTATCTCTCCCGGCTGGCCTGGGAACGCCTCGGGATCCCCCGGGAAGAGCTAGACGAAGTGTCTGGGGAAAGGGAAGTCTGGGTTTCCCTGCTTAGGCTGTTGCCCCCGCGACCCGACCTCGGATAAGCGGAAGAAGATGGATGGATGGATGGATACTTCTTACCATTCTTGACTTCTTGAACAGGTGAGGTAGAAAACAGATGGATGGATAAAAATGCATGAGAATTTTTTGTATTTTGAATGTTATTTTTAACACTGATAACCAGTGGAATTATTCATTACTTATTGTGTTAAGCAATGTGAGCTAAGATTAATCCGAGAGCCAGATGCAGTCATCAAAAGAGCCACATTTGGCTCTAGAGCCATAGGTTCCCTACCCCTGCACTAAGGGAAGGACATTTTGACACGTTTCTATGCGTTCCCACGAGCTCTACCTCGTCCAAAATATACCTTGTTGCTCATAGGGTAATGTTTTTTGTTTTTTTTAATGTCACTTGGGATCGTCATTAGTGTGCTGAATAATCTCCAATTGTCAACTAATAAATAAGTAGGCAGAAATGTGTAATTTGAAATTCAGATCATAGATATGCAAATATGATTAAAATGTGTATTTACAGTACCTCACAGAAGTGAGTACACCCCTCACTTCTCAGACTTTAGACAATATTGGACACAAAGTGTTGTCAAGCTTTTGAGATGTGATGCTAGTGTAAACCACTGTTAAATGTTTACATTTTTTATAAATGGCTGTGATCATAATGTCAAAGAGGGATTTCTAACCACTGTTATTTTGGAATTCTTATTAATATTTATACTGTTGTTGATGTTATTAATTTTTGTTTGATTACTTTTGGGATTGTTTTGTGTCATGTTTATGTGTCCTCTCAATTACTCTGTTGATTGCTATTCTTAATGTTGCTGGGAATTGGATTTGTATCATTATGGCATTATTGTGTATTATTTTGTTGGATTGATTAAAAAAAAACAAAAATACAATTTAAAAAGCCATTAGACCAGGGGTAGGGAACCTATGGCTCTAGAGCCAGATGTGGCTCTTTTGATGACTGCATCTGGCTCTCAGATAAATCTCAGCTGACATTGCTTAGCAAGATAAGTAATGAATAATTCCGCTGGTAATCACAGTGTTAAAAAAAAAGGTCAAAATATAAAACATTCTCATGCATTCTAATCCATCCATCCGTTTTCTACCGCACCTGTTCAAAAAGTCGCATTAAAGGTAAAGAGTATTTTATTTATTATTGAGTAGCTACAGAATGACAATGCTATTCAAAAGAATAAAAGACTTATTATATATTGGTCTTACTTAAAAATGCACGCATTTAGTTGTATTCAGTCTTTAAAAAAAAATATTATGTGGCTCTCACGGATATATATTTTTAAATATTTGGCTGTCATGGCTCTCTCAGCCAAAAAGGTTCTCGACCCCTGCATTAGACAATAATAGTTGTTGGCCATGTGATGAGGAGGCGACTTGTCCAGGGCGTAACCCGCCTTCCATCCGAATGCAGCTGAGATAGGCTCCAGCACCCCCCGTGACCCCGATAGGGACAAGTGGTAGAAAATGGATGGATGGAGACATATTGTTTACTCCAGTGGTTCTCAAATGGGGGGTACGAGGTATGCCAAGGGGTATGTGAGATTTTTTGAAAATATTCTAAAAATAGCAACAATTCAAAAATCCTTTATAAATATATTTATTGAATAATACTTCAACAAAATATGAATGTAAGTTCATAAACTGAGAAAAGAATTGCAACAATGCAATATTCAGTGTTGACAACTAGATTTTTGTGGACATGTTCCATAAATATTGATTTTAAAGATTTATTTTTTGTAAAGAAATGTTTAGAATTAAGTTTATGAATCCAGATGGATCTCTATTACAAAGAGGGCACTTTAAGTTGATTACTTCTATGTGTAGACAAATGTATTTATAATTGAATCACTTGTTTATTTTTCAACAAGTTTTTAGTTATTTTTAATAGTTCAAGAAAGACCACAAAAAATTAACAATATATTGCACTGTTATAGAATGTAATAAATCACAAACTGATGACATAGTGCTGCATATTTTCAACCAAAAATGCTTTGCTCTGATTATGGGGTACTTAAATTAAAAAATGTTCACAGGGGGTACATCACTGAAAAAAGGTTGAGAACCACTGGTCTACTCAACCACATAATTTCATAGCTGCTAGTTGGATGGATGGATGGCCTTCACAAAAGGGACAAGCGGTAGAAAATGGATAAATGAATGGATGGATACATAATATAGCTGTTTGTTAGCAATCTGTAGCAGATACATTACACTGTAATGCAAGCTGTACACGAAATACCCTAAAGTAGGAGTACCCAAACAATTTGTCTCCAAGTAAAAAAAATAAAAAAAAAATTGGCTGCAAGTCACACAGCGGTTTTAAATAAGAGTGTCCTGATATAACATTTTCACTTCCAATACGATACCGATATTGGAGCATTGAATATTGGCTAATACCGTTATTGATCCGATACAATATCAGTGGGAATCGTTCATACTTTTAATAATCTATAGTATGGAATGATAGCCGTCAGCAATGGACACATGCTGTCTTTAAGTTGAAGTGGAGTGATAATTGTTTTTTGGCAACAACTGGTGGTAACAATAATGTGACGGCGCCGTCTCGAACCCACAATTCTCCCGCAGCAAGATCCGCCAACACTCTGTCTGCCAGCATGCCAGGACACGCCCCCGCACGCACTGAACGCTTCATGCCCACGCAACGCCGCAGCTGCAGATTGTCAGCAATCAGCGCACCAGGAGGTTATCTGGAGGCCAGCATAAAGACCAGTCGCCCCTTGGAACCTACGTGGGAATGTCGTTAACTCTTTGTAGTAAGCAATCACATCTCTGGCTTCCTTCTGGCATTCATTCTCCTTGTCCTCCTTGTTCCCTCGTCTCATGTTCTTTGTTTCTCCTGCAGTAACCGTCTTGTCTGTCCCGTGTGCTCCAGCTCTGTATCTTGACCTCCCTCCGGTTTTTGGACTGCCTCCCTTGATCCTCCACCCCTGCCCGGACACGGACCTTGTCGCTCCTCTCCTGCCCTCGACCACCTGCTTGCTTACGGACTCCCCTTTTCGCTTCGCCCTCTTGGACTGACGAAGGATTCATTCATCAAGCACTTACAACACCGTCTGGTATTATTCACATGGTTAAAATCACACATGGTCCTGCAACAAACACATAGAGTGGCAAACACCTCCCACTCACTCATCAAAGGTTACAATAAACCTGGTAACCTGAGTTTCGTTGTGGCGTCGTCTCCTTCCACCCTTCGAGTACATAACAAATAATTTATGAAGTCAAACTCATGACGTAGTTGGTTGAATGGTGCGGACACGTTTGTTACTGAATACTTAATAATAATAAACAGCAGTATGCTAATTAATATATATTGCTATTATTAGTATAATATGTTTGATTGTTAA
The DNA here is from genome assembly GCF_033978795.1 of Nerophis ophidion. Taxonomy (NCBI): domain Eukaryota; kingdom Metazoa; phylum Chordata; class Actinopteri; order Syngnathiformes; family Syngnathidae; genus Nerophis; species Nerophis ophidion. The sequence goes on along the minus strand of NC_084616.1, from coordinate 28,590,363 downwards.
TTGGGGACAGTTATAAGAGTAGAACATCGATTTACGAATAATTGGTTCTTGAGCGTACTTTGTACATCGAAAGTTTGTACAGTGAAGCCGTTTCACGTAAGAAAGAATGTAAGCATGAATAATTGGTTCTATCCTTGTCAAAGTCCCTATTTCAGTCAAATAACTCCCCCTTTGAAGACAGTATAATGTATATCAAACAAACATGACAAGGGGGTAATAGATTAACAATCTCCTTATTGTCATAATAATACGCGCGCAAACACAAAAGTCCCTTAGGTGTTCTCACAGACTTATTGCGGAGAAGTGATTGGAGAGAGAGAGAGAGAAAGAGAGAGAGAGAGAGAGAGAGAAGGGGGCGGGTAGGAGGGGCAGCACGTTACTGGTCTTACTGTTCTAGAGACGAGTCTTCTTCCGGGGTTTTCTTCTTTTCCCTTTCCTCACTAAATCTACTGTAATTCCTTCCTTTTTTCCAGACTGTTTTTTTTGGGTGGGGAGGGTTGACCCACAGTGAGCAAGCAAAATACAGTAAACAAAGCTTAGTGAATGGCGAGGAAATAAACATGCACTGAGAAGTGGCGACCACAAAAGGGACTACGTATCAGGCTTGGCCCTGACAGTTTGGCCATGTTTTAGTTTTTCCACTGCGTTTGTCTTTGTTTCCTGTCAGCGCTCTTATTTTGTCCGTTTCCTGTTTGTCTCCCTGAGTGCTGTGTCTCCCCAGCTGTGGCTGATTGGCACCTGGCCACATCTGGTGTCAATCAGCCAGATATTATTTAAAGCTGCCTTCCCCTCCAGTCAGTGCTGGATTATTGTCACCACTACCTGTCAATGTCAATATTACTTATCGTTGTAGCTGTGTCTACTTCTTTTCACTCTGCTCATGTCGTAGTTCCCTCGTGTCACAGTAAGTGTTTTTGTTTCTAGTCCACAGTTAGCCTTTGTGCTAGTTTTTGTTCATAACCAAGTTTGTTCTCCGCCTTGTGCGCGCCTTTTGTTTGTTCTTTTTTTAGTGTTAAATTAAATCGTTTTCCCGCACAATGCCTGCCGCCTTCTATGCATCTTGGGGTTTGTCACAAACTCAACCTGACAGAATAATCCAGCCGAACACGAACCCCGCAGAGATTTCCATGGCACAGAGGCTTAACAAAGCGCTAAAATTTATGGCTAGTTTGAAGAAGTTTGGCCGCTTTTCAAACCCTCTCCCACCCACCCCTGTCGTCAGTGGGCCAATCTCGGGACGTCTGGGATCAGCCCTTAAGGGGGGGGGGGGGGGGGGCTATGAGTAGCTGTGCAGCTGAGGAGGCACAGCTATTCCTCACGCAAGTGGCTCTGCAACTTACGGCGCCATCATCTCCGGTGAGTCTGCAACCTACGGCGCCACCACGCACTCCGGGGGGCCAGCAGCAGGGGGCTCCACCACGCACTCCGGTGGGCCAGCAGCAGGAGGCGCCACCACCATCCTCTCCTGTGGACCAGAAGCAGGGGGCGCCACCATCATCCTCTCTGGTGGGCCAGCAGCAGGGGGCGCCACCACCATCCTCTCACGCCGTGACTTATTTTGAGTTTTCTGCTTTTTTCCGGTGTGTAGTGTTTTACTTCTTGTCTTGCGCTCCTATTTTGGCGGCTTTTTCTCTTTATTTGGGTATTTTCCTATAGCAGGTTCATGTCTTCCTTTGAGCAATATTTCACCATTAACTTTTGTGGCAGGGGCGTGGTCCACGCGTACCCTGCGGGCGGGGTGTGTGCAGCGATCGGCCATGAAGCAGCTGACAGGTGAGTAGATGAGCTCAGCTGGAACGAGTTATCTAATCACCTGTTCCTTTATTAGCGGCGCGGGAAACCTTGAGGGAGGGAAGACACACGCGGAGCGGAAGACACACGCGGAGCGGAGAACGATCGACTGAAAAGCCGAAGTGAAGAAATAACTAAAACAAACACTGTGGATTGCAAGTACGGGCTGAAAAGCCAAAACTGACATTTGTGTGAACAAACAGTAATCAAAAAGTGTAAACCTGCTCGAGTGTGCTGTTCCTTCCCTGTGCTCCCAGAAGAACAAGCAGGATTGTGTTACAACTTTGTTTTCGCAATCAATAATGTTTGAGTTGTTTTATCCTTCTTTGTGGGGACATTGTTGATTGTCATGTAATGTTTGGATGTAAATGGTAAAAAAAGGTAAATGGTTGTACTTGTATAGCGCCTTTCTTACCCTTTTTAAGGAACCCAAAGCGCTTTGACAGTATTTCCACATTCACCCATTCACACACACATTCACACACTGATGGCGGGAGCTGCCATGCAAGGCGCTAGCCAGGACCCATCAGGAGCAGGGGTGAAGTGTCTTGCTCAAGGACACAATGGACGTGACTAAGATGGTAGAAGGTGGGGATTGAACCAGTAACCCTCAGATTGCTGATGTACTTTGTGGAGGCCGTCCTTGCCCCACAGTAAGTCTTTGCTGTCGTCCAGCATTGTGTTTTTGTGCACTTTGTAGCCAGTTCAGTTTTAGTTTTGTTCTGCATAGCCTTCCCTAAGCTTCAATGCTTTTTTTAGGGGCAATCACCTTTTGTTTATTTTTGGTTAAAACATTAGACACTTTTTTACTTGCACGCTGCCTCCCGCTGTTCCCGACATCTACAATGCAATTAGCTACCGGCTGCCACCCACTGATATGGAAGAGTATTACACGGTTACTCTGCCGAGCTCTAGACAGCACCGATGCTCAGCAACAACACATAATTTTCAGACTATAATTACTGGTTTGCAAAATAATACTTTTAACCCAAATTGGTGAAATTAGATAATCTCCCACGGCACACCAGTCTGTGAGCATATGTGAGCCTTTGCCCCGTATGTGCTCGCTTGGCACTGTGGCTCACGGTTGTGTCATATCATTAGTCTTATTAGGAGGAGTTTAGTAAGAAAAAAACGTCTTAAAGATGTGATCCCTGGAAGGGGGTGCTGGATACTGCCTGTATTAATGTCAGGTTGGCTTTGCAAGTACACTGGAAGTGGCTTCTCTTGCATCTCTCAAAAGGATCTGTAATGTAACATGACACAGGGCGGTGCACCCCCTGCTGGGGCTCAGTCTCCTTCTGATGGGGTTCGAATCGTGTTGAAAGAGGACAAATGTGGATTATAACCTGCTGATGTTCTGATGCTTTAAACCAGGGGTCTTAGACACGCGGCCCGCGAGACATTATTTTGCGGCCCCCACCTTAATATGAAAGTTTAATGTTTAAATTTTATATGAATGGCGCTTGACGGCATTGTGTGTGGAGCTGAAGTAATCTACCAATCATGGTGTGGTGATTGGTAGATTGGCTCCCCGTTGGCTCCAGACAGAGACAATTTATGTTATGTGGGTCCAAAATGGTTCTTTCAACGTTCTGGGTTGCCTACCGATGCATTAGTGGAAAAGCGGCAAATGAGTGAAAGCGACAGACGTTGCCATGGAGACGAGGGATTTCTTACGTGCCTGGCTGCAGTCACACCGCGACACCTGTCCGTAAGTAATAAAAGTCCCCGATAACCTGGACCAATTCAGTCCGTTATTTGTTTTTTTTATTGTTTGATTTGCATTGCCTCACACGATGAACACTACATATATTTCTATATGACGCCGGATGACACTCCAGGAGACGTCACTTTTTTGCGCTCGCCATCCCGGTACTTTGCCGGCTATTATCCGCCGACCGCCGTGTTGCTGTAGGGAGGAAAAGCGGAACGATACACATTGAGGAAATAACATTATTCTCCGTGTGTCGGCTAAATACAAATATATTCCACAACCCCAAACATGTATTTTTCAAAGCCTGCAGTGAAGAGAAAGGTTCGTGATGAGCAAAGACAGTTCCAGGTAAAGTGGGGGGATGCAATATTTCTTTGTTGAGCACAGGGCCACCCCGACGTGTCTTATTTGCACACAGAAAGTTGCGGTGCACAAGGGATACAATTTGAAATGTCATTATACAACTAGACATGCTGAGGATTATGCAAAAACAATTTTAAGAAGTATTTTCTTACGGCACAGCCTCACCCAGACTCTGCGTCCAGTGGCCCCCAGGTAAATTGAGTTTGAGACCCCTACTTTAAACCTACATGGCTCTGTAGCCTTGGACATTCGTGCGCATACCCACAAAAGTTTCTTTGGAAACACTTTCAAATCTTGTATAGAGATGTGCCAAAAGAGTGGAAAAAAATAACCACATTTCTGTTTTGGAAGATTTTCAATAGGATTGATGGCCACAATAATACAGTACTTTTGTTAATTTGGGGGAGGGGATTATCATCAAAATTACAACCAATAAAGGCTTGACATATCTCACTTTGTATGTAATAGGTTAATATCACATGTTTCATTCTTGTGTAATTTTCAAATCATTAAATTCTACAGACGAATAATAATTTCTTATATTTATTTACAAAAAATTTTTCTTCAATGCTACAATGTATGTGCCTCTTGAGACCTCACTCTAGGCTTTGTAAGGTCATGTTACCTCTGAGCCAGGGGTCCCAATTTTTGTTTCATCTGACATCACATGGACAAAGATAAGACCTTCTGGAAGAAAGGTCTGTGGTCAGATGAAAGAAAAATTGAGCTGTTTGGCCACAAAACCCAATATGATTGGAGGAAAAAAGGTGAGGCTTTTAATGCCAGGAAGACCTATCCTACCGTCAAGCATGGTGGTGATAGTATTATGCTCTGGGCCTGGTTTGCTGCCAATGGAACTGGTGATTTAAATGGGGCAATGAAAAAGGAGGATTACCTCCAAATTCTTCAGGACAACCTAAAATCATCAGCCCGTAGTTTGGGTCTTGGGTGCAGTTGGGTGTTCCAACAGGACAATGACCCAAAACACACATCAAAAGTGGTAAAGGAATGGCTAAATGAGGCTCGAATCAGGGTTTTAGAATAGCCTTCCCAAAGTCCTGACTTAAACGTGTGGACAATGCTGAAGAAACAAGTCAATGTCAGAAAACCATCAAATATAGCTGGACTGCACTAAGTTTGTCAAGAGGAGTGGGAAAATATTCAACCAGAAGCTTGGCATAAGCTTGTGGATGGCTACCAAAAGCACCTTATTGCAATGAAACTTGCCAAGGGACATGTAACCAAATATTAACATTGCTGTATGTATACTTTTGACCCAGCAGATTTGGTCACATTTTCAGTAGACCCATAATAAATTCATAAAAGAACCAAACTTCATGAATGTTTTTTGTGACCAATAAGTATGTGCTCCAATCACCCTATCACAAAAAAATAGGGGTAGTAGAAATTATTGGAAACTAAAGACATCCTTGAAATTATGTTCTTTACAAGTGTATGTAAACTTTTGATTTTTTTTTTTTTTATAAATAAGAAGCGATAAAAGAACCATTAAGGAACCGAGCCATTAGGCAGAATCGAAAGTGGAACCGGAACCGGAAAAATCTTATCAATTCCCATTTAGTAGTGGTTAATAGTAGTTAATATCCAGGTCACTAAATGTAAAATGAGTATTGTTGGTGTTTTTTGGATGTTTCTTTAGAGTTCTTTATGGACGCAATAGATTATTCCTATTCACTGCATTGTTAGCCACCTCATATTTTCCGTAAAGTATAGTAGCCTATAGCCTACCATGTTCACTTATTGTAAATGACCCTAAAATAAAAGTAAAGGAACCTTGTATGATTATTGGAGGAAATTTAGATGTAAACTGGCTGGTCAGCCTTGCATGTAAACAGATAAGCTCAGATCAACTTCAAATAGAATATGAATTAGCAAAGTTTCAACATTAAACATCAAACTTTAAAACTCTCAAGGTCAAAGTAACATTTTAACATTCCTAAGGTAAAATTAAGGTCCAGATGCCCACGTGCCTCTGACTTGGTGGTGCCTTTTTTCCCAATGCGGAAACCAAACTGTACCGCGGATACAAGACAAAACACAAGACACATAGAGGTGACCATTGATTGTTCCAATCAATGTCTGTCAAGGTTCCTTAATTGGTCCAAATGCCCTATGAGAGGCTACAAAGGCACAGAAGTCCCACACACGCATGTTGTAGCCCCCCTCACCCAATCAGTCGATGGCCAAAGAGCGAGGAGGAAAATAAACAATAAAAATGTATATTCCAAATAAACAACCAAACTACAGCCTGCTGCCAGCTTCCAAAATCTGGCCCGCGGGAGGTCCCAAGTTAAAAAAAATAAAAAATAAAAAAATAAAAAAAATTAAAATAAATAAATACATTTAAAAAAAAAAATAATAAAAAAAATAAATAAATATATATATATATATATATATATATATATATATATATACATATATATATATATATATATACACACAAATTATAAATTACTATTTTTTTAATCTGTCCTTTCTTGCCCATTCATCAATGTATTTTTCTACCGCTTGTTACTCTTGGGGTCTCCTAGTAGCTGAGGCAAATCATATTGTCTAAAATGCATTTTCCCATTAATAACGTGACGTCAAATGCATGCTCTTTCAGTCAATTAGTGCGCAAGAGAAAAAAATTGTGAAATCGTTGGGGAATCGTGTGTCCGGAAAGATGAAAAGAAAGATGCTCTGAACGCGATTGGTCTGTCCGCAATAATCATCTATATATATATATATATATATATATATATATATATATATATATAAATATATATATATATATATATATATATATATATATATATATATATATATATATATATATATATATATATATATACATATATATATATTAGGGGTGGGCAAATTAACGCGTTAATTACGAGTTAACTCATCAATCTATTAACGCCGACAATTATTTTATCGCACATTTGCGTATGTTCTTTACATGCTTTTATTTTGTTAACGCCTTTTCTTAACAAGATGGCGTCGCCCGGATGTTCTTTGGCGTCAAGGGGCTCTTGGTAAAGATGGAACATCTGGCAAAAATACCGGACAATTCTGCAAATTGCATGGCTGGCTTACAGCGTGGTCACTCCGGGATCACTTACAACCGCCAGACAATTCTGAATGTGGATAGATCGGGCCGTTTTGGACTGAATGACGCGTGCTTGCTAGACCGGCTAGCTAGCATGGGAATACTTTGCCGGCTACATCCAGCGGCTTGTGAAGCAGCGGAGTATGTGTGTTGTCTGTCTATTTATGAATAATGCAGACGAGGAGTGTTGGCTGAGTTCTTAACGTTTGCTTTCAGTGCGTGCATATAACAACATACAAGATGCCGTCATGGCGACACAACCTATACCGGGATACCGCGCATGCTCGTCACTCCTGTTGCATGCTGGGTAGGGTAGTTCTTTTTTTCCCTGGCTCATAACATCACAATATAGTACCATGTTTATGCGTTCAGTTTATCAAAGCACCAAGCAAACAATCGGAAAATTCCCATCATATCAATTCCTAGATATGGTCATAATTATTTGAAGTGCACTACGCAGAATAAACACAACATTATTAATATTGCTACTACGGATAATTTGATCAAAAATTCCCTAAAACAGCCCACTACCTATAATATAGGTTTTTTAAACATAAGATCCCTGATAAAAAAAAATGTTCCTGCTGTTACCTCAGAAATTGCCTGTTCAGATGTTATGATTGTGGCTCAGATATTTGTATGTAGATTATATTTATTTTCCATAACAAACAGGATAACTTAAATACCCTGGCAGTGGCAATAAGCTTAAATGTTTGTATTTACATTTTTTGAGTTGATTTTCATAAAATATGCTATTTAACTGCTACTGTTTAACAAGGACTGATTTAAATTGTGTTTGCACAACAAATGTTTTGGGGTTTTTGTTCATGTGGGAGAATATTCCAATAAAGGTGCACTACACACTACTTTTGAATTCATTATTGGGCTTTGCGTATACAATGCAGTTAATCGCGATTAATCGGAGAAATAGAGCGATTAACTTCGATTAAAATTTTTAATCGTTGCCCAGCCCTAATACATATATATATACATACAGCATATGAATATATATATATATATATATATATATATATATATATATATATATATATATATATATATACACATACATACAGTATATGAATATATATATATATATATATATATATATATATATATATATATATATATATATATATATATATATATATATACAGTATTTTCAAATGGAGGAGAAAAAAAGTTGTCCTTTCTGTACAACACCACATGAAAGTGGTTGGTTTTTGGCATCTAATTCATCCAGCTTCCATACACTTTACAAGAAAAACATTGGCTGCAAATTCCGTAGCTTGCTTGATTGACATTCACGGCACCCGAGGGTCTTGTGAGATGACGCTGGCTGCTGCCAGTTCATTATTATGAAAAAATGACAGAGAGGAAGGCGAGAAACACTTTTTATTTCAACAGACTTTCGCGCCGTCCCTTCAGTCAAAAACTCTAAAGGCCGAATGCACATTTCCTATCTTCAAAATAAAAGCCCTGCTTCATGCTGCCTGCCCTAACAAAATAAGAGTCTCGGAAAGCTGGCGTGCACAAGTGATCTGCACGCCAGCTTTCTGAGGGATCGCTTGTGCCTCGCCAGTTTTCCGAGACTCTGTATTTAGTTAGCGCAGGCAGCATGAAGCAGGGCTTTTATTGTGAAGATAGGAAATGTGCAGTCGGCCTTTAGAGTTTTGACGAAAGGTACGGCGCGAGAGTCTGTTGAAATAAAAAGTTTTTCTCGCCTTCCTCTCGGTCATATTTTAATAATAATGATCTTGCAGCAGCCAGCGTCATCTCACAAGACCCTCCGGTACCGTGAATGTCATTTAAGTGACGTCTTGGTAAAGATTTATGATCACTAATTTTTAGGTCTATTTTTTTTAAAAGCCTGGCTCGAGATCGACTGACACACCCCCCGCGGTCGATTGGTAGCTCGCGATCGACGTAATGGGAATCCCCTGGTTTACGGAAACCGGGCTAACGTCCTAAATCCCAGACACTAGCATGGAGTACACAGACAGGACAGAAACGCAGAGTCTTCCGGCAAGCAGCGTGGGGTGGATTGCTAACCTACCTAAACAACAAGTGGACTTCTGATTCAAAGGTAGTTAACAGCCACTGTTCCCAAGATCTGGAATATTTTACAGTTAAATGCCGACCCTTCCATCTAGCCAGGGAGCACTCTGCTGTCCTGATCACAAACGTGTATATAGCTCCCTATGCTAATGCTAGCACGGCGCTAGCTCTGCTGCACGATACAATCAGTGCACAACAGAACAAATATCCCGACGGCATCCACATCATAGCGGGGGACTTTAATAATGTCGACCTGAAAAAAGTGCTCCCCAAACTTCACCAGCATGTGAAGTGTGCTACGAGGGGAGCTAACACACTGGACAAAGTCTATTCCAACATAAAAAATGGATATAGAGCCAAACAACTTCCCCAATTAGGCATGTCTGACCACATGTCCCTGCTCCTTTTGCCAGCTTACACACCAATAAGAAAAAGTGCTCCTATCACAACCAAAACGGTCAAAACATGGCCGGAGGGAGCCATGGAACAGTTGCAGGACTGCTTCGATACAACAGACTGGTCAGTTTTTGAAAACCCAGACTTGGAGCAGTACACAGAAGCAGTCCTGGGGTACATCAAACACTGCATAGACACTGTCACAGTGGACAAGCGTATCCGGGTCTACCCCAACAGGAAGCCCTGGATGACAAAAACAGTCCAGGGCTTAATCAAAGAGAGAGACAGTGCCTTCAAAGCGCAGGACCAGACACTCCACAGTGCTGCCAGAGCCAATCTGAAGAGAGGCATCAGAGAGGCAAAAGCCGAACACAGGAGGAAAATGGAAGCCCACCTGCAGAGCAGCAACACCACGGAGGTATGGAAAGGAATAAAAGACATGACCAACTTCAGACCCAGTAACCCTTCGGCTGACGGCGACGCCTCTCGAGCGGGGGAGTTAAACAGCTTCTTCGCCCGATTCGAGAGAAAAACACCTGCAGCCGTCACAACACTCCCACCCAACACCCACACCAGCTGCATCCTTATACTGGAGGAGCATGAGGTGAGACGCACGCTGAAGGCAGTGAACCCGAGGAAGGCTACGGGCCCAGATGGAGTCCCGGGACAGGTACTAAGAGACTGTGCAGACCAGCTGGCCGGAGTATTTACGAAGATCTTCACCCAGTCCCTCTCCCAGGCCGTCATCCCATCATGCCTGAAGACCTCCACAATAATCCCGGTGCCGAAGAAGAACTCTGTCAGCTGCCTGAATGACTACCGTCCAGTGGCACTTACACCTATAGCTATGAAGTGCTTTGAGAAGCTGGTACGGACCCATATCACCTCAGTCCTCCCTCCCGAGCTCGACCCACACCAGTTTGCCTACAGAGCCAACAGGTCCACAGAGGACGCCATCGCCACAGCCCTACACTCCTCCCTGGGTCACCTGGAGACGGGGGGGAGCTACGTGCGGCTGCTTTTTGTGGATTATAGTTCGGCATTTAACACCATTATACCTGATAGACTGGTGTCCAAACTGTCAGACCTGGGTCTCTCGAACTCCATCTGCATGTGGATTAAGGACTTCTTATCCAACCGCCCCCAGATGGGGCAGTTGGGTCGCCACATGTCATCAAGCCTGCACCTCATTACCGGCTCTCCACAAGGCTGCGTGCTGAGCCCCCTTCTCTACTCCATCTACACATTCGACTGCACACCTGCCCACTCCAGCAACTCCATCATCAAATTTGCGGCTGACACCACCATAGTGGGGCTCATCTCGGAGGGAGACGAGGCTGCATATCGGGACGAGGTGGAGAAGCTGCCGGATTGGTGCAAAGTCAACAACCTGGCCCTGAACACCTCCAAGACCAAGAAGCTGGTCATAGACTTCAGGAGAAAAAAAAACGGACATCCTGCCCCTGATCATCAGTGGTGACTGTGTGGAGAAGGTCTCGAGGGTCCCTGGTTCAAATCCCACCTAGTACCAACCTCGTCACGTCCGTTGTGTCCTGAGCAAGACACTTCACCCTTGCTCCTGATGGGTGCTGGTTGGCACCTTGCATGGCAGCTCCCTCCATCAGTGTGTGAATGTGTGTGTGAATGGGTAAATGTGGAAGTAGTGTCAAAGCGCTTTGAGTACCTTGAAGGTAGAAAAGCGCTATACAAGTACAACCCATTTATTTATACATAGATACATCTGTCATCTCTATCTTTTTTTTTTTTACTATTTATACTACCATATTGTATATGCACCTTAGGAGGAGCTGCTCCAATTTCGTTGTTCTTTGAACCTGTTCATTGCAATAGGGACAATAAAACTCTATTCTATTCTATTCTATATATATATATATATATATATATATATATATATATATATATATATATATATATATATATATATATATATATATATATATATATACAGTATTTTCAAATGGAGGAGAAAAAAAGTTGTCCTTTCTGTACAACACCACATGAAAGTGGTTGGTTTTTGGCATCTAATTCATCCAGCTTCCATACACTTTACAAGAAAAACATTGGCTGCAAATTCCGTAGCTTGCTTGATTGACATTCACGGCACCCGAGGGTCTTGTGAGATGACGCTGGCTGCTGCCAGTTCATTATTATGAAAAAATGACAGAGAGGAAGGCGAGAAACACTTTTTATTTCAACAGACTTTCGCGCCGTCCCTTCAGTCAAAAACTCTAAAGGCCGAATGCACATTTCCTATCTTCAAAATAAAAGCCCTGCTTCATGCTGCCTGCCCTAACAAAATAAGAGTCTCGGAAAGCTGGCGTGCACAAGTGATGTGCACGCCAGCTTTCTGAGGGATCGCTTGTGCCTCGCCAGTTTTCCGAGACTCTGTATTTAGTTAGCGCAGGCAGCATGAAGCAGGGCTTTTATTGTGAAGATAGGAAATGTGCAGTCGGCCTTTAGAGTTTTGACGAAAGGTACAGCGCGAGAGTCTGTTGAAATAAAAAGTTTTTCTCGCCTTCCTCTCGGTCATATTTTAATAATAATGATCTTGCAGCAGCCAGCGTCATCTCACAAGACCCTCCGGTACCGTGAATGTCATTTAAGTGACGTCTTGGTAAAGATTTATGATCACTAATTTTTAGGTCTATTTTTTTTTAAAAGCCTGGCTCGAGATCGACTGACACACCCCCCGCGGTCGATTGGTAGCTCGCGATCGACGTAATGGGAATCCCCTGGTTTACGGAAACCGGGCTAACGTCCTCAATCCCAGACACTAGCATGGAGCACACAGACAGGACAGAAACGCAGTGTTCCGGCAAGCAGCGTGGGGTGGATTGCTAACCTACCTAAACAACAAGTGGACTTCTGATTCAAAGGTAGTTAACAGCCACTGTTCCCAAGATCTGGAATATTTTACAGTTAAATGCCGACCCTTCCATCTAGCCAGGGAGCACTCTGCTGTCCTGATCACAAACGTGTATATAGCTCCCGATGCTAATGCTAGCACGGCGCTAGCTCTGCTGCACGATACAATCAGTGCACAACAGAACAAATATCCCGACGGCATCCACATCATAGCGGGGGACTTTAATCATGTCGATCTGAAAAAAATGCTCCCCAAACTTCACCAGCATGTGAAGTGTGCTACGAGGGGAGCTAACACACTGGACAAAGTCTATTCCAACATAAAAAATGGATATAGAGCCAAACAACTTCCCCAATTAGGCATGTCTGACCACATGTCCCTGCTCCTTTTGCCAGCTTACACACCAATAAGAAAAAGTGCTCCTATCACAACCAAAACGGTCAAAACATGGCCGGAGGGAGCCATGGAACAGTTGCAGGACTGCTTCGATACAACAGACTGGTCAGTTTTTGAAAACCCAGACTTGGAGCAGTACACAGAAGCAGTCCTGGGGTACATCAAACACTGCATAGACACTGCCACAGTGGACAAGCGTATCCGGGTCTACCCCAACAGGAAGCCCTGGATGACAAAAACAGTCCAGGGCTTACTCAAAGAGAGAGACAGTGCCTTCAAAGCGCAGGACCAGGCACTCCACAGTGCTGCCAGAGCCAATCTGAAGAGAGGCATCAGAGAGGCAAAAGCCGAACACAGGAGGAAAATGGAAGCCCACCTGCAGAGCAACAACACCAAGGAGGTATGGAAAGGAATAAAAGACATGACCAACTTCAGACCCAGTAACCCTTCGGCTGACGGCGACGCCTCTCGAGCGGGGGAGTTAAACAGCTTCTTCGCCCGATTCAAGAGAAAAACACCTGCAGCCGTCACAACACTCCCACCCAACACCCACAGCAGCTGCACCCTTATACTGGAGGAGCATGAGGTGAGACGCACGCTGAAGGCAGTGAACCCGAGGAAAGCTACGGGCCCAGATGGAGTCCCGGGACAGGTACTAAGAGACTGTGCAGACCAGCTGGCCGGAGTATTTACGAAGATCTTCACCCAGTCCCTCTCCCAGGCCGTCATCCCATCATGCCTGAAGACCTCCACAATAATCCCGGTGCCGAAGAAGAACTCTGTCAGCTGCCTGAATGACTACCGTCCAGTGGCACTTACACCTATAGCTATGAAGTGCTTCGAGAAGCTGGTACGGACCCATATCACCTCAGTCCTCCCTCCCGAGCTCGACCCACACCAGTTTGCCTACAGAGCCAACAGGTCCACAGAGGACGCCATCGCCACAGCCCTACACTCCTCCCTGGGTCACCTGGAGACGGGGGGGAGCTACGTGCGGCTCCTTTTTGTGGATTATAGTTCGGCATTTAACACCATTATACCTGATAGACTGGTGTCCAAACTGTCAGACCTGGGTCTCTCGAACTCCATCTGCATGTGGATTAAGGACTTCTTATCCAACCGCCCCCAGATGGGGCAGTTGGGTCGCCACATGTCATCAAGCCTGCACCTCATTACCGGCTCTCCACAAGGCTGCGTGCTGAGCCCCCTTCTCTACTCCATCTACACATTCGACTGCACACCTGCCCACTCCAGCAACTCCATCATCAAATTTGCGGCTGACACCACCATAGTGGGGCTCATCTCGGAGGGAGACGAGGCTGCATATCGGGACGAGGTGGAGAAGCTGCCGGATTGGTGCAAAGTCAACAACCTGGCCCTGAACACCTCCAAGACCAAGAAGCTGGTCATAGACTTCAGGAGAAAAAAAAACGGACATCCTGCCCCTGATCATCAGTGGTGACTGTGTGGAGAAGGTCTCGAGGGTCCCTGGTTCAAATCCCACCTAGTACCAACCTCGTCACGTCCGTTGTGTCCTGAGCAAGACACTTCACCCTTGCTCCTGATGGGTGCTGGTTGGCGCCTTGCATGGCAGCTCCCTCCATCAGTGTGTGAATGTGTGTGTGAATGGGTAAATGTGGAAGTAGTGTCAAAGCGCTTTGAGTACCTTGAAGGTAGAAAAGCGCTATACAAGTACAACCCATTTATTTATACATAGATACATCTGTCATCTCTATCTTTTTTTTTTTTACTATTTATACTACCATATTGTATATGCACCTTAGGAGGAGCTGCTCCAATTTCGTTGTTCTTTGAACCTGTTCATTGCAATAGTGACAATAAAACTCTATTCTATTCTATTCTATATATACATACAGTATATGAATATATATATATATATATATATACATATATATGTTTAACTCCCCCGCATATATATATATATATATATATATATATATATATATATATACATATATATATATATATATATATATATATACATATATATATATATATATACATATATATATATATATATGCCACTGTATTTTAATGTTGATTAGTATGGTCGTACTTGTGGAGGAAGTTTTTTTCTTAGATAGTACTTAGTGAAAAAAAGTGTGAGAACCACATCACCTACACCATGTGTATGAGGTGAAAGGGTGGCATGCTGCTCCCAGCATGTGTGGACATGGATGATCATCTAGAAATGGTTCAGGTGATGCCAGATGGCAGATCAACATTGCAACCCACATGTTTCAATGTGATATGTTTTCTATTTTCATTGTTTCTTTTATCATATATACCCATAATAACACCCATTATACAGGTCAAATGAATACATGACTGAATAACTATTGTAACAATAAAACATATGCATATGTATTATACAACTGGTTGAGAATAGCATTTCTTTCTCGTGTGTACATACTGTGTGTATACGCCCTGAAAATGACAAACAAAGGAAACTTCAACCTCCATGATCATTTTGGACGTGCGTTTATTTTCCTTTGTTTGCTGTGATATCCGTTTACAGCGCTCTTGTTTTTGTGTGTTTTCATTTCCTGCCACTCCATCTCTGGCCTGCCTTACCTCACCTGTCCCTGCTGGGCAATTAGGACACACTTGTCTCTGGTTAACAATAGTATGACCTATTTAAATCCATAAACTAAAATTGTACGAAATCAAGGAGATGGCCAGATGGTAGATGTTACATGGCTCGTAGATGGAAATTTTGTTCGAGTCCAGGCAATGAAATTTGTTTTTACATCTTTATACATTTTTTACAGATAGTCCCTTTCCGAGTCTCATGGGGGGGTGGAGGGGCTGGAGCCTATCCCAGCTGCACACAGACAATATCTTACCTGAATGAGCAGGTATCGGACACCTCGGTCTCCGTAGACGCATTATTGCTCATCCATGTGGACTGGACACTAGCCGAAAGTTGGTGGGTGGCCGAGGGTGGAGTCGGC